>NC_138560.1:4527599-4715173 GCF_964273705.1 Natrix helvetica
AAGTATAAATGCAATAAATAGGCCGGCGTCTTTTGCTTTTGCCCCTTTGCTTCTGTAAGAATCCTGTTTCCCCCAATAGTTCTCCATATTTTTAAGCCTCCACCCCCCCCCCGCAGATATTACACCCAATACTTTGTGAGTGGGGAGGGGGTCGCCGCGGGGTGGGGGGTGGGGGAGAACAACCCAAGCCCCACATCCGTGTATTCAGAAGAAAGTCCCATTTTGCAACATTTCCCGAATATTTGTACGTAACTCTATTTGGACTGCGACGCCACGCAGGCTTCCGTGGGAAGTTAAGTCTCCGTGGGACTTTCCTCGAGGAGGTGGGGTTTGGGGCTGCCCTAGGAGACCGTTTAAAGCCTCTCTTCCCAAACCTGTGCTCTCCAGGTGCGTGGGACAGGGTGGCCCCCACCGACTGTGGATTCTGGAAGTGGTGGCCCAACACTTCTAAAGAGAACCGGGTTGGGAGAGGCACGGTTGCCACCACCCTCGTAAACCAGACGAGGGTCCCCTTCTCCACGTGCTGCATTTGAAAGGGGAGAAAATCTGAACCCAGAACCCCTGGTTTGGGCTTAAGGAGACCCTTAAGAAGGGAGGACCGTCCCATAAACCGGGTGGGGGGGTCTCTGGGGGCATTTTCCACGCACAAACCTCTTATCTAGATTTCCTGCCGGCGGAGGCGAGACTCGAACCCTGCTCCCCCCCCCCGATCAGCTGCTCCCCGCGGGTTCGCCCTTAGTCGGGGTGGGGTCCCCCGATCTGGCCCTTTGGCGTCCTTTGGGGGGGGCGCTCGCCGAGCAGCCCCGCGGCTCCCTCTCCTGCCCTCCAGGAGGGGCGCCGCCGCGTTTGCCATGCCAGGCGCGTCCGCAGCCCGTCCGCCTCGCAGGCGCAGGGAGGCAGTTTAGCGCTGATGGATACACACACTTGTCTCTTAATCTCCGGAGCCTCTGATCAATACGCTATTTCCCTTTGTTGCCAGAAATTTCGATCCCCTGCCCTGGAATTAGGTTCCCTGCCTTAATCTAAACGGAAACCGGCTTCCAGTTAGCTGGGGAGGAGGGGAGGGGGAGGGTGAGTGAGCGAGCGGGGAATGGGAAAGGACAGGAGGAAGAAGCCAGCCAGCCAACCAGCCAGCCAGCCAGCAGAGGAAAGGATGGGAGACGGAGAGAAAGGAAGGAAGGAAAGAGAGGGAAGAGGAGGAAGAGAGGGAAGGGGGGGGAGGCAAGGGGAAGAGAGAGGCCGGGGGAGGAGGGGGGCAAGGAGGGGCAGAGGAGAAGAGGCAGGGTCGGAGCAAGGAAAGTGCTGGGAAGAGTAAAAGAATCTGGAAGGTGGGAAGAGAAAGATAAGAACCCCCCCCCCCCCGCCATCCAATACACAGACATTCCGCCCTCCAGTTTGCCACACTGTGGAAACCTAACAGCACCGCTCAACACCCCCACCCCGCCTAGAAAGGAGGGAAGCCGCCCCTATGAAACCCCAGTGGCTCAACTTTTCACCCCACCCCCCACCCCTGCTCCAACCCTCCGGGCAACTCATTTAGAGAAACTTTCCCAAGTCGGTTACTCACCGTTCGCGCCTCTCACCATCCAGGCTGTGCGTCGAGGCTGGAGTTTTGGAGGAGGTCCGGGCGGCCGCGGCGGGGGGGGGGGGGGAGGGAGAGGAATGGGGAGGGGGCCGCGTCTTCAGTGATCGAGGTGGGGGCAATGTTGACAAGGAAGCTTGAAGAGCTTTCCCCCCCCCGCCCCCTTGTTTGGAAGAAGGGAAGGAAAAAGAGGGAATGAAAGAGAAAGAAGGGTCAGGGAGGGAAGGAAGGAAGGAGAAGAGGGGAAGGAAGGAGAAGAAGGGAAGGAAGGAAGGAAGGAAGAAAGAAGGAAGGGTCAGGGAGGGAGGGAAGGAAGAAGGAAGGGTCAGGGAGGGAAGGAAGGAAGAGTCAGGGAGGGTCAGGGAGGGAAGGAAGGAAAAGTCAGGGAGGAAAGGAAGTCAAGGAAGGAAGGAAGGAGTGTTGCGTAAGAACAGGGAAAGCCGAAAAGATCGCCCGCAAGGCAAAGGAGCGAGGCGGAAAACTCGGGGTAGAGAAGCGGGGCTTGGGAGCAGACGAAGGGATCGGAGGGAAAGGCGAGCAAGAGCGCGCCTGTCTGCCGAGGGGAAAAGCCCCAGAATGAATCAGAAAGAGAGGAGGGGTGCCGGGAAGGGAGGAAGGCATAAATGGAGGGTGGCAGAGGCGGGCGAGCAGGGGAGAAGCCTGGGTGTGCGGCCGAGAGAATTACGAAGTGTCTCGTTGGCGGCGTCTCTCTCGCAAGCGCCTCTTTCCCATCGATAGCGGGGAGGGAGAGGGAAAGAGAGAGAGAGGCGAGGCGGGCGGGTGGGGGGTGGGGGGGCGCGGCGGATATATGTAGGCTACGCCAGTGCTCCGGATCGATGGAATATAATTTTCCTCAAACTCGGAAAATAAAGTTCATAGCTGATCAAATTTGAAAACAGATGTCGAATCGCGACTCTAAATAAGATTCGATCCCCCTGAATGGACTGTGGATAATATTTGGCTGGGCACTTGATGAAAATGACTGATTTCATTTAGACAGAGAGAGAGAGAGAGAAAGAGAGAGAGAAAGAGAGAGAGGGGCTGCGAGCCACCAACCTGTTTGCAGAAAATGGGATTTGTGTGTATGCGTGCAGGCTTGTGTTTGTGTGTGTGTGTGTGTGTGGTCAACCTCCCTCCCCCCTTTTTCCAATTCTGACACCCCCCCTCCCTCCCTCTCTTCCCTTTCCCTCAAATTTTGATGGATGGCTTGAGGCACCTGAGCCCTACAATCGCCTTGGGTAGAGTTTGAAGTCTTAGATGTAGCTCTTGAAATTCCTCAACCCCCCCCCCCCCTCCAGTTTTGGGGACAGGACAAAGACTTTACTACTAAGTGATACCTATAATAGGAGCAGACAGTCCACCCCCTGGCACTGACCCTATTTGAACATAAGGTTGTGTAAAGTAGAGAAGTAGAGGCAGGGATTCACCAAAATCCACCAAAGCCTCCAGGCTTTGGATCTTGGATTTCACCTTTGTCCAGAAGGAAAGGGTTGTTTCTGAGCACGTGCAGAGTGCCTCACTCACCACCACCACCCCATGCCTCTAAAATTAGACTGGGCCTCCAAATAGGATCAGGCCTTACATAGCGTTTGCTGCCAAGGAGAACTCAGCCTGAAATCTCTCAATTTTTCTTTCATGCTTTCAATAAGGTACCATCAAACCTCCTGTTTTGAACTGGGCTATTCAGTGTTAGACTGGTTGTTGGTTTGGGGGGGGGGGATGTGGGAGGCTAAGTGGGTGGAACCAAAATAAGAACGCAGGGGATGGAGATTGATACCCTGAGTTTTTTGAAGCAACCCTTGGTGAGGGCAAACAACTCCTGTTTGAATTGTGAGATATAAAGGTAAAAGTTCCCCTCACACATATGTGCTAGTCATTCCCGACTCTAGGGGGCGGTGCTCATCTCCATTTCAAAGCCGAAGAGACAGCGCTGTCTGAAGACGTCTCCGTGGTCATGTGGCCGGCACGACTAAATGAACTCTGTTACCTTCCAACCAAAGGTGGTTCCTATTTTTCTACTTGCATTTTGTGAATGTTTTTGAACAGCTAGTTTGGCAGAAGCTGGGACAAGTCACGGGGGCTCACTCCGTTACGTGGCGCTAGGGATTCGAACCACCGACCTTTCTGATCGACAAGCTCAGCGTCTTAGCCACTGAGCCCCCACGTCCCTTTGTGAGACATAGATCATATATTACGGTATCTGAGCAACATAACCATGAAAGCTTCAATGTTGACTCTTCTCGTAAGGTTTGAAAGTCATATTAATTTGCTTGGCAAAAGTGCCCCCTTTTTACAGGAGCGTAATTCTCACTAGCCTTCTGGGCAGGCCAGGAGTCTGGAATTGCACTGCTATTTCAAGTCCTTTCTTTTGAAGCCAGCTCAGGCTCTTTCGGGAAGCCACAACTGACCTGCGTGGGTGTGCAAGTTGTGGCACACGAGTCCCACCTTTGCACCGACGAACCGCGACATGCACATACAAATGGTCCACAGGAGGTTGTCTCTCTCTCTCTCTCTTCCTGCGCTCCCTGCTTGCAATAACAATTAAATATCGACCGCTTTCTGACTCCAGAGGGTGCTGAAGAAACTGCCAACTGCACCCAAGGTATTTTCTCTTGCACCGGCGTGTGCCTTCTTAAGTGTGCATGTGTGTGTGCGTTTGTGTTTTCCATACAACACCCACACCCTTCTCTCCCTCCCTCCCTCCCTCTCTTCCACTTCCTCTCTCTCCTTCTCTCTCCTTCCCTCCCTCCCTCTCTTCCCCTCCCTCCCTCTCTGTCTCTCTCTCTCCCTCCCTCCCTTCCTCTCTTCCTCTCTTCCTCTTCCTCTCTCCTTCTCTCTCTCTGTCTCTCTCTCTTTTAAAAACCTGGGCTGGGTTCAATTGGTGAGAATCCAAGAGAGGAGAAGAAATATATTTGCAGGCTGTTTCGAGATCAAAGTGCCGAAGGATAATATAAGGGTATAGGAGAGGATAAATCCTTTGGAGAGGTGAAGACAGGGAGTGTGTGTGTGTGTGTGTGCATGTGTGCATGCGTGTGTGCATAGAGGAACAACGGCAAAACCAACCTTGACACTACTGCCTTTGGGTGAAAAAGAGTCAAGAACGCAAGGAGGGGAAATAAACAAAGAAAAGGAAGTTCAAAGTCTTATTAACTTCCAAAATGTTATTAACACCCCTGTGAATTAGGAGATGCAGGAAGGTCCTTCTTGAAGATAAGGTACTTTCAGGTAGGGGGGGCGGGTGTTGAATGGCAGTAAGCATGCCCTTCAGGGAAAAAACAACAACCCAACAACTTAAGCCTTCTTAGTCAACGGATTTGGAGAGCACCAAGTTGGAGAAACTCTTCGGAGTGGGAAAGGAGTGCCCGGAATGGATTAGTGTGTGGGGAGCCCTGGGTGTCTACAAAAGAGAAAAATAATGACTGCGTCTAGGAAAAAAATTGTGTGTGTGTGTGTGTGTGTGTGTGTGTGTGAGAGAGAGAGAGAGAGAGAGAGAGAGAGAGAGAGAGAGAGAGAGAGAGAGAGAGAGAGAGAGAGAGAGAATATATCTGCTGGAATGTACGAAAGAGACATATGTCAGGAAAAAAAATACCTTCCTGAGAAGGTGGGAAGGTGAATAGGAAAGGTGAACTTGAGCATTGGAGAGAGGTGCGTGGGAGAAGGGTGTGCAAGAGCCAAGCCAGTGTGTAAAGGAGTACCTGGGGGGGAGGGGTTATCTGTGAGCAGAAAGGTGTTTCAAAGGAGTTTCTCAGAGACCTTGTCCACCTAAAATTGGGGATGGAAAAGTGGGCACTTGGGTCATTATATAAAAATCACCTTGTGAGGAAGCTTCCTCGGAAGAGATTATATTGGTGGAAATACTGAGTATGGTGTGTGAGGGGAAACCCTACGTGTCAGTGAGTTCCTTGCAAACGGCTTGAGCATGTAACGTGACAACATGCTGGAACAGAGTAGAAACACAAGCTGTACATCTTTAGGAGTGGCCCTGAGCTTGGGTGTGCCCAGGCTGAGAAGTGTGCAACATTGTGTAAGGGACTCAGTGGAGCTGAGTGTGTGAATAACAGCAAGTAGCCCACAGGTTGGTGCCTGTGTTATTTATCTGCACACTTGTTGTGTTTTGCTGCTTCTACCTCGCAAAAATATTCTGTCTCATAGTTTTCCTTTGGCAGACCAGAAAACCACAATAACAAACAAAACAGTCCCATCCAGCTCTCTCCCTTGCACGCACACACACACAAACACACACACACACACACACAAAACAAACGCTCTCCCTCACACACACATTCAAATAAGAGCAGATCTAGGGGGGAGGGAGAAGAAGATGTGAGGGAGAGAAATTTACACACACACACACCTCTTTTAATCGGGAGAGGGGAATTTGTGAGAGAAATGCTCTGAGTGTGCAAGGAATGGTTTGTGTATTTCAAGAAAGAGCTTTCCTTCTGCAGGGCAGTCAGTTTGGGTGGGGGCTCAGGAAGATATCTACCCCCCTTCTTTTCCTGCAGAAGGTGGTGGAGAGCAGAGGCAGTGTGTATGTGTTTTTGTATCTGTCTGGTCTCCTGGAATTATGAAAAATACCCACCATCGACACTGGACTTCAACTTCGATTAAGGCAGATAGGACATGACAGGCTCCGATCAATAGCAGGCCCGTCCTATAAAGTGTCAAGTAATGAATCAATTTCGACTAAATTTTCCATTTTTCAGGGGCCGTTCCGAGAGAGAAGAATATCCTCTTTTGTAAAGATATTATTATCGATTTCGGCGGCAATTTGACATCAGGGGTAGTTAATTCCACTCAGAATAAAATTGAAAACACTTGAGAGAGAAAAGAGAGAGAGAGAGAGAGAGACAAAGGAAGAGAAGGAGGGAGGGGGTGAGGAGAAAGGCTAGAAGGAGGAAGGGAAAGAGAAAGGGGAGAGATGGAAGGGGGCACGGAAAGAGAGAGAGAGAAAGAGAAAGAAGGAAAGAAAAGAAAGAAGGACTGGATAAAGGAAAGGAAAAAGATAGATGGATGGAAGGATGGATGGATGGAGGGACAGTCTGAATTCAGCAACTTGAATGATATGTGATATGGTTAATATTAAAAGTACAAAAAGAAAGGACAATGGACTATGGTGTACTTGAAAATAACATTATACTGGTCCATATTTATAGCTTAGGAAGCAAGAAACATGGACATGATGGGGTAGACACTTTTTGATGGCAACATGGGATGGATAGAAGGATGGCACCTTCTGTAGAATGTAGGGAAGAACAGATGAAGGAAGGGAAGTAAGGAAAAAGGAGGGGCTTTAGACCAGGGGTGTCCAACCTTGACAACTTTAAGCCTGGTGGACTTCAACTCCCAGAATTCCCCAGTCAGCTTTGGTATTCTGGGAGTTGAAGTCCTCCAGGCTTAAAGTTGCCAAGGTTGGACACCCCTGCTTTAGACAACTAAGAAGGTATAAGGAAAAGCGGAGATAGACAATACTCAGGAGAAGCAGGAAGGGTTCTTCCTGGGCTACAACCAAGATCTTCCACCAACTCAGAGGAAAATCCATCTCCTTACAGATTTAACTCCAGAGCCCGCACCTCAACATCCACAACATGTTTCTTCCTTCACATAAGGTGAATCCCAAGAAAATCAACTCCAGATCCATGGCATAGGATGGGATGATGTCTAATTCCACCTTTGTCCCAGGAGCATCAGTAGCGGCCCCTTCCTCCATTTGGTTCCCAGGACAAAATTACTCTATCTGGGCTAAGAAAGAGTGAACATCCCAAAGTCAGCCACTGAGATAGTTCCGCAGCTGAGGATGAATTTTTAAAACCAGGTTTGCTTGTCAGACGCGAAGAATCAGGGCCACACCTTAAGTTCCAGTTAAGAAGGTAGTTGACAAGAATCTAGTCAACCAAGGGTTGATTCTAGTCAGCTAAAGGTTAGCATTGAATTGGTGCTAGATAAGAATCAACTGGGTTTTCCCAATTGCAATGTATGACTGTGAAAGTTGGACCATAAGGAAGGCTGAGAGCCAAAGAATGGAGGCCTTTGAACTCTGGTGCTGGAGAAGACTCCTGCGAGTCCCTTGGACTGCAAGGCCATCCAACCGGTCAGTCCTGGAGGAGATCCACCCTGACTGCTCTTTAGAAGGCCAGATCCTGAAGAGGAAACTCAAAGACTTTGGCCACCTAATGAGAAGGAAGAAGGACTCCCTGGAGAAGAGCCTCATGCTGGGAACGATGGAGGGCAAAAGAAGAAGGGGATGACAGAGAACGAGGTAGGTGGATGGAGTCACTGAAGCAGTAGGCGTGAGCTTGAATGGACTCCAGAGAATGGTAGAGGACAAGAAGGTATGGAGGAACGTTGTCCATGGGGTTGTGTTGTGTTGGATATGACCTCGCAATTAACAACAACAAGAAGAAGAATCAACAGAATTCATGGGGGTGCTGGACTTGGATCGCTTGTGTGAATGTAAGGATTCTAGGCTTATTCCTTTTTTGACCCTACCCCCACTCTGCCTTTTTTTACATTTGCCCAGTCTTGGTCCAATCCATTGAATACTGCATCATATTAGCTGTAGAAGGGGGTTGTATTTTTGAAGTCTACTTTCACCAAAGGGAAAGGATTCAACATGGTGTTTGCAGACATTATCTACTTGGAGACAGGTTTACAACTGCGTTCACACAACATAAAAAGACGCAAGTGATTCCTTTTGAGTTCAGCTCCGTGTGTTGTGCAATTGTCGCTACGACAGCTTGTGGACCGGCTCAGACGACGTAGCCCCAAGTGTGAAACCAACCCATGCCAAATTCCACAGAAGAAATTTTTGGGTTAGCCACGGGTACATTTTCTATAAATGGTCACTCAAGAAAATGCCCTGAACTAACTTGAGAGAAACAAAGATAACGTAGACGGCCCATGGTGACTCTGCCAGGAAAAACGGAGCTCCCAAGGGCTGCAAGCAGCCAGACAGGTTACCTGAGTTCCATTTTCCCTGGCAGAGGGTTGCAGGAGGGAGTGAGCTCCCGTTACTTGTCCCAGCTTCTGCCAACCTAGCAATTCGAAAGCATGTAAAAATGCAAGTAGAAAAAATAGGAACCACCTTTGGTGGGAAGGGAACAGCATTCCGTGCACCTTTGGCGTTTAGTCATGCCAGCCACATGACCAAAGAGACAACTTCGGACAGCACTGGCTCTTCGGCTTTGAAATGGAGATGAGCCCCCTAGAGTCGGGAACGACTAGCACAGATATGCGAGGGGAACCTTTACCTTTAAATAAGTAGGACAGTGTGTAGAAATAGATAAGGATAACATTCACACGAAGTATCGAAACTGGAAAATATTCGCCCTGTTCTGCCCATCTGATGATGGGCAGCATTTGAGTCACAGAAGGACCTAGTAGGCAGCATTTATCATGATGTCCTTTCGCAGTTAAAGTGACTTGGCTTTTGAGTAAGATAGATAGACAAACGTGGAGGGAAAACCCCCCACAATTCAGTGATTTTTATAGTGAGCTTTTTCTATACACAAAAGTAGAAGCTAGATGTCAACTCGCAAAGCATCCCTGGCCTGCTCTCAAGTTGCCATAGGAAGAGGGGGGAGGGACACAGGGTCATACTTGGGCTGTAAATTACGTGGGGTCAGAGCTGGCTTCACTTGGGTACCTGCCGATATGTTGCTTCTAATAAATAACTGGATTTCTTTTGAAGCTTGACTCGAGGCTCATGATTTAATTAGGGCATCCGTCGGAACCCTGACACTAGAACAGTTTCTCAAGCTTGGCCGCTTTAAGAGCTTTGGACTTCAACTCCCAGAATTCCCCCAGGCTGGGGGAATTCTGGGAGTTTAAGTCCATATCTCTTAAAGTGTCCAAGCATGAGAAACACTGAGCTTGAATATCAAGTATAATGTCTATACTTGGTGTGAACGTAAGTGCTGTTGATTCCCTCACTGTGTGTGTACACACACCCATGCCCGTGTGTGGGGGTTAAGCTTACACCAACAAGGAATTCCTTATGGTAAAAGAAGAAGGTGGAGGATCAGAAGAAGTCGAGGAATATCATTAATGAAATCTGGTTATTTGTTGCCGTTGCACAAGAGGCAGCCATCCCGGGAGGGTGTGCATTGGATGTGCCTCAGAAGGGGCACGAGGGGAGACAGGGAGTGTCGTATCCGCAGGGAGTGTCGTGAAGAGCTTCTCTGGATGGAAAGGCCAGCTACGGCTAGCCAGGCGTACAATATGAAACCTAGTCATTTATCATAGGGACAGGTCATCTCGCATAACCTTTCCAGCCCCAGAGTGGGAGGGAAGCTACTTAACCCCACTGGGTGGACGGGTGGGAGTAGAGGGTGGTGGGGGTGAGGATTCACCCTGTGCATCTGATCTTTGTAAACAATTAACAATGGGGCACATGTATGTCTGTGTTTGTCTATCTATCTATCTATCTATCTATCTATCTATCTATCTATCTATCTATGTCATCGATCTATCTATATCTATCTATCTATCTATCTATCTATCTATCTATCTATCATTTCTTTATATCTCTATATTTCTCTCTCTCCCTCCCTCCTATCTGTCTGTGTGTCTGTCTCTTTCTGCCCATCCATCCATCCATCCATCCATCCATCCATCCATCCATTTATCCATTCATCTTCCATCCATCCAATCTCTCTATCTCTCTATCATTTCTGTATATCTCTGTATTTGTCTCTCTCTCTCTCCTATCTCTCTGTGTGTCTGTGTGTCTGTCTCTGCCCATCCATCCATCCATTCATTCATCTATCCATGCATTTATCCATCCTTCCATCTATCCATCCATCCATCCATCCATCCATCCATCCATCCATCCATCCATGCATTTATCCATTCATCTTTCATCCATCCAATCTCTCTATCTCTCTATCATTTCTGTATATCTCTGTATTTCTCTCTTTCTCTCTCCTATCTCTCTGTGCATCTGTGTCTCTGTCTCTTTCTGCCTGTCCATCCATCCATCCATCCATCCATCCAATCTCTCTCTCCCCCCATTTATCTATCTATCTATCTATCTATCTATCTATCTATCTATCTATCTATCTATCTATCATCTTTCTTTCTTTCTTTCTTTCTTTCTTTCTTTCTTTCTTTCTTTCTATCCATCCATCCACCCACCCACCCTCCCTATGCATCCAAGGAAAATGTGTCTGGCTATTATGATCATGTGCCAAAAACACGCCTTTGCTTGGCTTACAATTTAAACGAATATTCATTTGTCGTACATATCTCCCAGCCACCTCCTTTTCCCACTCCTCAATGGATTTCCAAAGCATGTGGCAATCTTTCCATATTTAGGACCCATCTTCAAATCCCAGCTTGCAATTTCTAATCGGCCTGGGCCCTTTACATCCAGTCTTCCTCTCCCTCTAACTGCTGTCCTAGTGGGCGTCTTAACTAGCCTACTTCCAAGTAATGCACCCATAGAAAGCAGAACTCCGAGGCAGGCAATGTCCTCAAGGAACAGTTTTATTGGATACATCATATTGGCACAACTAGTGAAAGCCGACTCTAAAACTTCCTGTGGCTTTCACCTAATTAAAAGTAAAAGTTTCCCCTTTCCCCCAAGTCACTGGTCATGCTGTCCAATCCAGGTCCTGGCCAGTTGCTTGGTTACTTTGCTCCTCCTCTGGCCAGCCTCCTGTGAGAATGTCCTTGGTTCCCACAGGAAAGCGTTACTGTTTTGCCTACAAAACCCCATATAACTAATCCCTCCTCCCTCTGTTGTGTGGTTACGCTGAAGCCTCCAAGATTGCCTAAGCCAGGTTCACTTCAGGGTTGACACTGACGATGCTACTTAGTTTGGTAATGAAACTACCAAGCTCAGAGAGGGCCAAGGACCTCTCATTTCAACCCTGAGCTACAAATATTCTCCTTTATTAGGTAAAGGTAAAGGCTCCCCTCACACATATGTGCTAGTCGTTCCTGACTCTAAGGGGCGGTGCCCATCTCCATTTCGAAGCCGAAGAGCCAGCACTGTCCAAAGATGTCTCCGTGGTGATGTGGGTGGCATGACTAAACACCGAAGGCGCACGGAACGCTGTTACCTTCCCACCAAAGGTGGTTCCTATTTTTCTACTTCCATTTTTTACGTGCTTTCGAACGGCTAGGTTGGCAGAAGCTGGGACAAGTCACGGGAGCTCCCTCCCTCCTGCAACCCTCTGCCAGGGAAAATGGAGCTCAAGTAACCTGTCTGGCTGCTTGCAGCCCTTGCGAGCTCCGTTTGTCCTGGCAGAGTCACCATGGGCTGTCTACGTTATCTTTGTTTCTCTCAACTTAGTTCAGGGCATTTTCTTGAGTGACCATTTATAGAAATGTACCCGTGGCTAACCCAAAAATTAGCTCACTCCGTTACGCGGCGCTAGGGATTCGAACTGCCGAACTGCTGACCTTTCTGATCGACAAGCTCAGCGTCTTAGCCACTGAGCCATCGTGTCCCTCTCCTTTACCTCTCCTTTATTAGTTTGCAATTTATTTGGGAATCCGTTCGATAGGCACAGATGTTTAGGAGGCAAAGGCATCCAGCTGTTTAAGTTCGGTTCTGTCGAACTGAATCTGCTAAGGAGGGTCTAACCGGGTCAATGATTGGCTGAAGGAGTCACCAATGCTAAGGAGAAGCGGTCCAGATAGTTCTCCCATTAGAGTTAATTCTTCCTGGCACCCCACATAATTCTAAGAAAAATGGACAGCTAAGTAAGAAACACGATTTCTGCCGATATTTAACAGGTTCCTGAGTCAAAACCTCTCTCTGGATTCCATTCCACGCCGGGGAAGGCATAAGCAAAACATTGGAGATGAAATGAAGGAAGGAAAACAAGCAGCAGATTTCAATGAAATTGCAAACAAGTGAAAAAGGTCCATTGAGGACCTGTATACTGCACGAGTCAAAAAGAGGACTGTGAAAGTATCTACAGACCCCCCCTCACATCCTGGACATAAATTGTCTCAACTTCTACCCTCAAAATGATACTCCAGAAGATGTGTTCCAATATCTCAGGGGTTGCCACAAAGAAGAGGTAGTCAAACTATTTTCCAAGGCACCTGAGGGTAGAACAAGAAGCAATGGGTGGAAACTAATCAAGGAGAGAAGAAACTTAGAACTGAGGAGAAATTTCCTGACAGTGAGGACAATTAATCAGTGGAACAGAAGTTGCCTCCAGAAGTTGTGAAAGCCCCAACACTGGAAGTCTTTAAGAAGATGTTGGATAGCCATTTGCCTGAAACAGTATAGGGTTTCCTGCCTAGGCAAGGGGTTGGACTAGAAGACCTCCAAGATCCCTTCCAACTCTGCTATTGTATTGTATTGTATTAATGTGGACGCTTCAAAACCTGATGGTTTTGCATTGAAAATCGAGCAGAAAGAAGACACACAAGATGATCAAACATGGAACTTATTTTACCAGTGGTTGGGAAAAAGAGGTGGAGAGCAAGAATAGAATCTGTCTCGTTAAGCAAATTAAATACCCAGACAACATGATGTTTATCAAGCACTAAGAAATGTCATCAATAGAAAATTAATAAAGTTTTTTTTTTTTTAAACCAGGAGGTTTTTAAGAAGAGACTGGACGGTTGCTTGTCTGAAATGGAATAGGGTCTCCTGCTCGACGAGCGGGTTGGACTAGAAGACCTCCAAGGTCTCTTCCAACTCTGTTATTCCATCCGAGAGCAGCACTGGAATTCTAGTATGGATCCCGGAGGCCCAGTCTTCCAAGTCAAGTTCTTCTATCTTATTTAGACTAACTTAAGACTTGTGTTCACTCTCATTCGGAGTTACTTAGCACCCAACAGTTGTGAGCGACTGAAAGTGAATTGCTCCCTATCTTTCCTTAAGTTTCCTTCTCCGTGTGTTGCCCATCGAAAGCACTTCGTTTACGTCTGCAAGTATCTCTTTGCTAACTCAGGGAGTGTCGTTCCCCCCCCTCTTTGCAGGTTGAGAGAGAAGACCCCTTGGTGAAGGACTTCTTCCAGCCCTATCAGCTCAGTCAGTGTGCTGAGACTTCAGTCTTTCCCAAGAGTGAGGGAGCGTTGGGGGAAAGCTGGAAGCAAGGACCCCCCCCCCCAATCCATCCACCCCCCTCCCCTCTAACTGGTTATGTTGAGAGGTCAGAGGATCCTGTAATATCTCAGACTGCAATCACTTGGCTATTTGCCTGTCACCGTAGCCATCAAGCTCAGCTATCAACACAGCAATTGCCTTTCTCTGTCCGTGTTTCCATATCGCTCTATTTCCCTCACTTCTTTTTTTTATTTTTATTTTTTTCCCCTTTTCTTTTCAGATTCCCCTCCTCAATCCCTCTTTCCTTCAATCTGTCTCCTGGGTGCCATAATTCTAGCCACCAACATGTCTCGTTCACTCCTTTCAATTGGGCAGTTCAAGTGCCCGAGGTACAAAGGAGCATAAAATCCACAGCAAGCGAGCAAGGAAACAGACTCCGGGATGGGGGAAAAGACAAGGCAGTGGCTGGGTTTGGGTTTGGTTTTTTTTTTTTTTTGCTTGTTTGTTTCCCAGGTGGGTTGAAGACGGACACCCAGAATCAAATCAAGGATGTACAGGTAGTCCTTGACTTACAGCAGTTCGTTTAGTGACTGTTCAACATTAGGACGGCCCTGAAAAAAGGGACTTATGACCATTTTTCACATTTGTGACTGTTGTAGCATCTCTATGATCTTTTTTCTTTTCCTTTCTTTTCTTTTTTCTTTCTTTTCTTCTTTCTTTCCTTCTTTCTTTCTTTCCTTCCTTCTGCCTTCTTTCCTTCCTTCCTCCTTCCTTCCTTCCCTTCCTTCCTTCCTTCTTTCCTTCCTTCCTTCCTTCCTTCTTTCTTTCCTTCCTTCTGCCTTCCTTCCTTTCTTCTTTCCTTCCTTCCTTCTGCCTTCCTTCCTTCCTCCTTCTTTCCTTCCTTCCTTCTGCCTTCATTCTTTCCTCCTTCCTTCCTTATTTCCTTCCTTCTTTTCTTTCTTCCTTCCTTTCTTTCTTTCCTTCCCTCCTTCCTTCTTTCTCTTTCTCTCTCTCTCTCCCTCCCTCCCTCTCTCCCTCTCTCTATCACACACACACACACACACACACACACACACACACAGGCCTCCCCATTGCTACTTGGAAAGCTCTTGCAGGCTACAGAACCTAACAGGCAGCTCCTGACTAACAACAGTTCATTTAGTGACTATTCAAAGTTACAATGGCCCTGCAAAAGGGACTTATGGTCATTTTTCACGCTGATGACGGTTGCAGCATCTCTATGGTCACATGATCAGAATTCAGATGCTTGGCAACTGACTCATATTTATGACAATCGCAGTGTCCCAGGGTGATGCAATCAACTTTTGTGACTTTCTGACCAGCAAAATCAATAGGAAAGCCAGCTTCACTTAACGACCAGGTGACTATCATAACAACTGCAGTGCTTCACTTAACCGCTGTGGCAAGAAAGGTTCTATAATGTGGCAAAGTTCGCTTAAATGTCTCGCTTAGCAACAGAAATTTTGGACTTCATTGAAGTCGTAAATAGAGGACTACCTGTAGTTTATTTGGCCAAGTGTGATTAGACATGCAAGGAATTTGTCTCCGTCTCACGTGACTTTTTTCAGATTTGGACTTTTGCTTCAGTGCAAAACACCCGTGCAAACCTCACTTTCAAAGTTTCTCTGGGTCACATTTAATTTTTTTTTTTTTTAATTACCCTCATTTGGAGAAATAATATCTTCGGAAGGGCAGTCTTTGCAGGTTTTCTCTACTGCCATCTAGTGGCCGTAATCAGGATTAGGATTCCCCAAACCCTCTTAACCAGGTCAACTTCTCAACATGCTAAACACCTGGATCAACGGAGTCACCTTGGCTGCCGTGCTTCTGTAGCTTAACATGTGTTCTGAGAGAGGCTTCCCAAGAGCATGAAGCCAACTCCTTGTTGTCCCAACAAAAAACCCCTTTATTAATTGACTGTGAATTCTCCTCAGTCACATCCAGCAAAGTCTTTCGAGGGAGGATTTACAGTCACAGACCTTCTCTGGCTTGGGAGGATTTACAGTCACAGACCTTATCTGGCTTGGGAGGATTTACAGTCACAGACCTTATCTGGCTTGGGAGGATTTACAGTCACAGACCTTATCTGGCTTGGAGAGCTGCCAGGCTGATATCTGCAAAACTTGGCAAAGAGTCTCGGAGAGTCATGAATGAATGAAGCGAACTAATGGTCTCCTGCAAACTCCACTCCCCTTTCGCTCCTCTTTTATTCCCTCTGGGAGGGGACATTCATCGTCCACCTGTGGCCTTACTCCCAAGTCGACCCTTGTTCTTTAGGTGTTCCCTTCGTCTGGCCACTCTGCGCATGCGCACACTGGGAACAGGCTCCAGCTGTTCCTCTGCCTCACTGATGTCTGACTCTGAAGGCAGCTGATAACTGGCATATGGTTCTGACCCCCTCTCTGCCTCTGATACAGAGCCCTCATCAGAGGCTTCCCCAGACTCCAGGACTGGCCCATGTCCCTCCCCAACCTCCTCCCTATCCGAATCTGCTGCCAGCTCTGCTGACTGCTGGCGGGCCACAACAACATGTTGCGGAAACGATGCTTAATTGATGCATGAATAGATTGTGAGGGGGCTCGAAAAAGGGAGTGATTCATCCATTCAATTACTGTAAGCCGGTTCTTGGGATACGGACACAATCTGATTTCTTGTGTCGATTTGTTTTGAATGTGCCTGCGAGCTTCAAGACAGTTCTCAGCGCTCATTGCTGGGAACAGGCAAGTACAGTTCAGGCCTCAACCTACGATGACAATTGACCCCCCAAATTTATGTTGCTAAGCGAGACATGGGTTAGGTTGACACGGGCTGAGTTTTGCCCATTTTGAGGTGTTTCTTGCCACCCTTGTTAAGTGAACCCCTGCCGTGGTTAACTTAGTAACACAGTTGTCCCAAAGGTGCTTTTTCAAGAGGCAAAACTGGACTCTCTGGTTTTTCTTTGAAGACATTTCCCTTCTCATCCAAGAAGCTTCTTCAGCTCTCTCTTTCTTAGATGAGAAGCGAAACGTCTTCAAAGGAAAAGAAGGAAGTCCAGTTGCCTCTTGAAAAAAGCACCTTTGGGACAACCGTTAACCTGGATGATCGAGAATCTCCATAGACATTTAGTAGTGAAACAATTGTAGGGACATGGTGGCTCAGGGGCTAAGACGCTGAGCTTGTCAATCAGAAAGGTCGGCAGCTCGGCAGTTCAAATCCCTGAAGCGACGTAACGGAGTGAGCTCCCGTTACTTGTCTCAGCTTCTGACAAACCTAGCAGTTCGAAAGCACATAAAAATGCAAGTAGAAAAATAGAAAACACCTTTGGTGGGAAGGTAACAGCGTTCCGTGCGCCTTTGGCATTTAGTCATGCCGCCACATGACCACAGAGACGTCTTCGGAGAGCACTGGTTCTTCGGCTTTGAAGCGGAGATGAGCACTGCCCCCTAGAGTCGGGAATGACTAGCACATATGAGCGAGGGGAACTTTTACCTTAACGAGACAATTGTTAAGTGGTTTCCCTGTTGACTTTTGCTTTGATGACCAGAATCTCTTCAGCTTGAAGCCGTGTGGGACTTCAAACTCCCTGAATTCCCCAACCAGCACTGCTGGAAATGAAAGTCCATCCATCTTCAAATTGCTAAGGTTGAGAAACATTGGTTCAGGGACACAACTGGGGGATTCTGGGAGTGGAAGTCCACTCATCTTCCAGCCACCGAGATACATTGGTCCAGGGACGGTCATGGAGATTGTCAGGGTTCCAAGTAACACCCCCAATGAAAGAAGACTCCGACAGTGAGAACCATCAACCAATGGTACAGAAGTTCCCTTCAGAAGTTGTGGAGGCTTCATCACTTGAGACTTTCAAGAAGAGACTGGACTGCCACTTGTCAGAAATGGTGTAGGGTCTCCTGCTTGGGCGGAGGGGTTGGACTAGATGACCTACAAGTCCCTTTCCAACTCTGTGAATCTGTAATCTGCAAAAATCCAGATGACCGCTGGAGGCCAGCAACGGCAGATCTAGCCAGTCAACTGCCTTCCCCACCACTCCGAGGCCGCTGTGCTGCCCAGTCTCCTGGGGCAGGGAGCTGCTTCTGCTTCTGTCCCACGGCGTTTCATTTAACAAAGGAGCTGGTGGATCAATGCTGACTCCTCACCTAAATGTGGCAGGGCCTGGCCTGCTCGGGTGTCGCTGCGCGTTGCCCTCCAGCCGACAGCTTGAGTGATGGTACACATTAAACAGTTAATCCGCCTGATTGAATGTTTGCTTCCTCCAAATTGAAACATTAAACAACAACGGAGGGAGAAGAGGCGGCGACAAATCAGTCATGAAAGATTCATTTTCTCCCGAATAATGTATCTCATGAGCTCGGAATATACAAATAGGTTGGCGCAATTGGTGGAAACCCCACCTTCTGTCCCCCCCCCCAACCCCCACCTGCCAAGTCGGGCACAGGCCAGGCAGGGTCCTTTGCACAACGGGCTTGGCATCCTCGGAAGGTTGACAGGAATGTGGGGAGAGTCCCCACCAGGTTCTTTTCTGCAGGACATCCAAGGAACTGGGTGTCTGTCCATCAGGAGACCAGGAAGGCCAAGGATTTCATGGCGGCTCCGAAGTGGCGGTTCCATATTTCGAAAGACTGAGGCCGGAAAGAGGAGAGGAAACAATTGTGGAAGGGACTCAGTGTGACTTGGGAAGGCAAATGAAGAAAGTAAACAGTTGTCCCTCAACGTCTACAGCGGTATCTCTCCACCTTGGGTGCTTGAAGATGGGTGGACTTCAACTCCCAGAATTCTCCATGGCTGGCTGGGAAATTGTGGGAGTTGAAGTCCACACGTCTTCAAGCAGCTGAGGTTGAGAAACTGTTCTATGGATTGCTGTGGCATCTTTCTACTTCAGACTTTAAAGTCCACATTGGTGATTTGGGCCCAGTATGAGAGCCTTCCTTCCTTCCTTCCTTCCTTCCTTCCTTCCTTCCTTCCTTCCTTCCTTCCTTCCTTCCTTCCTTCCTTCCTTCCTTCTTTCCGTGGTGGGATTCAGACAGTTCACACCACTTTGAGAGAACCGGTTGTTAACTTTCTGAGCAGTTTGGTGAACTGGTTGTTGGAAGAAAACATTAGGGCAGAGAACCGGTTGTTAAATTATTTGAATCCCATCACTGGCCCACTTGATCGTCAGAGCAAACCGGTTCGCTCCCGGCTGATCGTCGGAGTTACCAGTTCACCCGAACCAATCCGAACCTGTAGAACCCCACCCCTGGCTATACCTGTTGATAAACCATGCAAGATTCCCCACCTCCTGCTGATTTCTCATACCTGCATTAACGCCCAAGGACTAGAACAGAATCACATTTGCAGAGGAGAATCACAGTTGAGGGAAGGGTTAAGCACTCTTTCTTATGCACTAGATTTTCTATGCATGGGGAGCCAAGGGAGCTGGGGAGGCCGGTGTTGCTTGGAATTCTAAGCTGAAATTGGTATGTGGGATCCATCGGGGTGATGCGCAGGGCACATGCATGGTCCCTTCTTATTTTCATAGTCAGAAGGCAGCCAGCTGGTCATCCAAATATTCCTGTCTCACTTCAACTTGAAAAAAGGGTGGTAGAGTTTTCTCAGGGACAAAACATGTTTAATCCCAAGTAAGACACATCATGGCAGCCTTCCAATATTTGAGAGTTGGCAACTTTTCTCAGGTATCGGGGGAAGCCAAAACAAAAAACAAAACCCCACCCCACTCGGCCATTGGTTCAGCAGAGTTTCTCAAAATTGGCCATTTGAAGATATGTGGACTTCAACTCCCAGAATTCCTCAGTCACCGTGACTGGACTTCAACTCCCAGAACTGCCCAGCCAGCATGGATGAAGTTCATCTCCCCAAGTTCCCCAGCCAGCATGGATGGACTTCAAGTTCCAGAATTCCCCACCCAGCCACGGTGAATGGGCCATGGTTTAGTCCAGGGGTGTCCAAACTTGGGAACTTTAAGACTTGTGGACTTCAACTCCCAGAATTCCCCAGCCAGCCATGCTGGCTGGGGAATTCTGGGAGTTGAAGTCCACAAGTCTTAAAGTTCTCAAGTTTGGATACCCCTGGTTTAGTCCATTGCTATCATTTGCACACAGAGTTTGTAAGAAATACATAGTGAGAGAAAACGGCTGGAAAGGATGGGGAGATTGGTGAGGAAGGGGCTGTTGATGGACCACTGTTTTCTCTTTCCTTGTTTGAGCTTCAGGTTGGCTTTGATGTGGAAGGGAGTCTCGGTAATAAATAAACAGCTTCGTCGCCTTTAAAGTTACAGACAAGTCTTAATGATGCATCAGCTCCGAAAGGATCTCTGAGTATGCGTGGTGTACCAATAGTAAACACCAGGAAAGGTTTGAGCAATGGTCCCTGTTTTGTTTATCCTCATTAAATTTAGCACTACAATTTGCTAGCTTCGCCGCGACAGCTGATTTACATGGGTACTTAATGAGATGGGGGGGAGGTGGAAAACGGGGAGGGGGGGAGAGAGAGATTGATCACGGTGTGTATATGCACAGTAGGAGAAGATGGGTCTATCAAAGCTCATTTGTACTAAGGCCTGAAATCTGTGCCAGTCTTTTTCAGCCCAACCCCTGTTTAAATTTTGGCCCTTTTGTAGAAAAATAAAATAAAAGATTGACCCTCTTAGGATCTCCTCTGGAGGAAAACTCAAGAATGGATGTAGACTCCTCCTCCTCCTCTTCTCCTCCTCTTCTTGTCCTCCTTCTCTTCCTCTCCTTCTCCTTCTCCTCCTCTTCCTCCTCCTCTTCTTCTTCTCCTCCTTCTCCTCCTCCACTTCTCCTTCTCCTCCTCCTCTTCTTCTCCTCCTCTTCTCCTCCTCCTCCTCTTCTACTTCTTCTCTTCCTCTTCCTCCTCATCTCCTTCTCCTCCTCCTCCTTCTCCTCCTCCTCTTCTCCTCCTCCTCCTTCTCCTCCTCCTCTTCTCCTCCTCCTTCTCCTTCTCCTCCTCCTCTTCTTCTCCTTCTCCTTCTCCTCCTCTTCCTCCTCCTCCTCTTCTTCTCTTCTTCTCCTCCTCCTTCTCCTCCTCCTCTTCTCCTTCTCCTTCTCCTTCTCTTCCTCTTCCTCCTCCTCTTCTCCTCCTCTTCTTCTCCTTCTCTTCCTCTTCCTCCTCCTCTTCTTCTTCTCCTCCTCTCCTCCTCCTCCTCCTCCTTCTCCTCCTCTTCCTCCTCCTCTCCTCCTCCTTCTCCTCCTCATCTTCTCCTCCTCCTTCTCCTCTTCCTCTTCTCCTCCTCCTCCTCCTCCTCCTCTTCTTTTTGTCCTCCCCTTCCCCTTCCTCTTCTCCTTCTTCCACAAAGCCACTTGTTGGATTCTGGACAAATAGCTCATCATCACAGCTGAACCCCAATGTAATTATTGCTGATCGATTTTTTAGCTTTATTTCCTACCCTGACTCAAGGACATAAATTAGCCTACCATGTATCCTAACCTCATTTCAGATCTTACGAGGGCCTGGTGCCCACGGAGGCTGCCCAGGGGTCAAGATTGCTCCCCAGATCAGCAGAAGAGGATAATCCAAACAGCCAGGGATGGCTTGAGTCAAGCTCAAAGTGGTTGAGAAAAATTCCACTCTGCAGTTCGTCCTCCCTTTGGCAGAGTTTCTCAAAACTGGCCATTTGAAGATATGTGGACAGCATGGGTGAACTTCAGCTCCCAAAATTCCCCAGCCAACCTCTTTGGACTTCAACTCCCAGAACTCCCCAGCCACCATGATTGGACTTCAACTCCCAGAACTCCCCAGCCACCATGATTGGACTTCAACTCCCACAATTCCCCATCCAGCATAGGTAGGACCCCTCTTAGGGACCGATGCCAGGAGGCTGGCACAAATGGACATCTGATGGAAAATATGCCTCAGGTCTTTCATTCCAAGTTAGCTGGCCTTACAACAAGGCCTATTTGCTCAGATTTTTTCCTCCCTCTGGGCCAGTGAGTGAATAATGGCAAGGAAAATAGAGAATAGCTGGGCCTATGCTTAGGGATTCCGTCAATTATCCGCACTTTCAATGGCAGGCAAGCAGGAATTGGCAGCCCTGTACCCCTCTGGGAAGGGAAACACTGTGGGTATGTTGCTTAGTCCTTTCTCTTCTGCAAAAATAATACAAATAAGTACAGGTAGTCCTGTACTTATTTCTATTTTTTGCTTAAGTTCAAATAAGTACAGGTAGTCCTGTGGACCTATATTGCTAAGCGAGACGTCTGTTTTTGACTCGCTCATTTCACGACCCTTCTTGCCACCGTTGTTAAGTGTGTCACTGCAGTTGTTAAGTTAGTAACATGGTTGTTAAGCGAATCTGGCTTCCTCATTGAATTTGCTTGTCTGACGGCCACAAAAGAGGATCCCCCGGGAAACTGCCACTGTCATAAAGAGGAGTCAGTGGCTGGGCGTCTGAATTGGTCGTTAAGTGTGAAAAACGGTCATAAGTTCACTTTTTTCAGTGCCGTTGTAAATTCGGTCACTAAATGAATGGTTGTAAGTCGAGGACTACCTGTATACTAATTTGACTATCTTCCTAAGTGGTTGGGGTGCTTGTTGTATACACAAACTGGTGGTGCTAAATGCTGTTATACCTGGGCCGAAAGTCAATTCGGAATTCTGCAGATGTCTTTGCAACTCATTTGCATGTGGCAAATTTTGAACGATCTCATTCAAAGCACAAAAATAGGCAAATCTTACGTGGCCTGTGAAATTTTGCATTTTGAGCAGGCCTGGAAGATCTTTTGGCCTTTGATGTTTGGATTTTGGCAGCCGGCAGAAAAGAAATCAAATATCTCATTGCCGTCCAATATATAAATAGAATCAAGTATTTGGGGGGGGGGGGGACCCTATACTTAAAAATATCTTGGCATCGAAGAAGACTTTAAAATGTTTAAGGAATTGATTGAGTGATGTTGGTGCCATCAGAACAACAGAGTTGGAAGGGATCTTGGAGGTCTTCTAGTCCAGCCCTCTGCTCAAGCAGGAAACCCTATAGCATTTCAGACCACTCTCTTCTTAAAAATCTCCATGTTGGAGTATCCACAACTTCTGAAGGCAAGCCGTTCTACTGATTTATGGTTCTCGCTGTCAGAAAATTTCTCCTAAATTCTAGGTTGGTTCTCTCCTTGATTAGTTTCCATCCATTGCTTCCTGTCAACTTTTAATGACCACATAGATGGATGCTTTGTGCTCAACCTGGACTTTCGGATCTTCAAATCATGCCTGCCTTGCTGTTGGAGATCTCTATGGTCACATGATCAAAATTCAGATCATTGGCAACTGACTCATATTTATGACGGTTGCAGTGTCCCAGGGTCATGTGATCCGCTTTTGCGACCTTCTGACCAGCAATGTCAATGGGTGGTCTGATCCAGCCTTAGCAGAAACAAGAAACAGGCTCCTCCTCACGAAAAACCCTTCTTTATTTTTCTCTTGTGAATTAATTGCATTCACCCACCAAAAAGTCCAGTCAATAATCCTTCAAGGAGTTAACTGCAGTAACAGACCTTTATCAGTTCCTTGCGATAATGGCAAGGTGTGAGCTTCCAGTCAAAAGGCTGCAAAATAAGTTCTGGCAAGCAGTCTTTGTGGCACGAAACATAATGAGCAAAAACTTCAGAAATACGAACTGTTGTCTCCTATGACAACCACTCCCTTTATTTATGTATTTATTTATTTATTTATTTATTTATTTATTTATTTATTTATTTATTTATTTATTTATTTATTTATTTATTTATTTATTTATTTATTTATTTATTTATTTATTTATTTAACTCCTTCTATTTATTCCCCAGCCAAGGAGGCGCCAGTCAGCATCCATATGTGCTTTGTTTCCTGAGTCGACTCCTTGTCCTCCCTTGTTCTCCTCTCCTAACAGCTCTGCGTATACGAGCATCTGGAACAGGCCCCAGCTGTTCTTCCCCCCCACTTATCTCCACCTTTGAAGGCAGCTGCCTCTCCGGTGGCTAGGAAATGTCAGATGGCCCTGGATCTATCTCTGTGTCCGATGCAGAGCATCCATCAGAGCCTTCCCCAGACTCCAGGACTGGCCCAAGTTCCTCCCCAACCGCCTCATCGTCCAAGTCTGCCGCAACAGACTGGCGGGCCACAACAACGGAGAAACCTGATTCACTTAACAACCGTGTGACTAACTTAACAACTGCAGTGATTCACTCAACAATCGTGGCAAGAGAAGTCGTAAAATGGGGCAAAACTCATTTAACAAAATTCTCACTTAGCAGCACAAATTTTGAGCTCAACGGTGGTCATAAGTCGAGGTCTGCCTGTACGTTCCAAAAAAATTCTGGAGAACTTTTGTGGTTCCTGGTAGAACGTTCTGGAAGGAACATCTCTGTGAGTCTCATATGTGACTTTCCAGGATGTTTGGCTGTTCCCTGTTGGAAGGAAAATGCTGGATTAATGGAGCCCAGGTTCCATCCAAGCAGAGCCTCCTTGTTTTATTTTTATTTTGTTTGTTAACCATCTGACTTCCTTCCATCAGCACGAAGATTGGCAGCTCCCAGGCGAAGACGTGCAAGCGGGCCGGCTGAAGGTGGCATGCTGTTGAGCCATCTGCGGCTCTTTGGAAAGCAATCAAGGGATGGCACCGCTTTCAGATTCAGCCCTCTCCCTGAGCCTTGCCTGGGTCAATCCCGGCAGCGTTTCTGATTGCGACAAATACACAGCACTCTGCAGAAGTCCATACTCTGAAAACACACGTCCCCGGTTTTGCACAAGGGGCAGGAGCGGGCAAAAGTGACGGAAGGATTTCCAGATGCCAGGCCTGAGCAGAAGGCGGAAGACTCAGGCTGACGGGGCTTGGATCGGTTACATTCCCACCAGGTTGGTTTGATCGTCTAGGCCAGGGGTGTCCAAACTTGGGAACTTTAAGACTTGTGGACTTCAACTCCCAGAATTCCCCAGGATCCAGGATCTCTGAAAGATATAGTTCAGTGGTTCTGAGATCTCATCTGCTAGTTCCTTCAGAACCCTCGGGTGTAATCCATCCGGTCCTGGTGATTTGAACTCGTCTAGGGTAAACAGGTGCTCACTTACCATTTTCTTCCCTATTTCAACCTGTGTTCCTAATCTGATTTTTGTGGTGCTGTTTTTGATAGGTTGGACTGTTTTATCCCTTTGTGTAAAGACAGATGCAAAAACGCGAGTTAAATAGTTCTGCTTTCTCCCTGTTGCTTGTCACCTTCTTGCCACTTTCTCCCAGCAATGGACCAATTGTTTCCTTAACCTTTTTCTTGTTTTTAACATGTTAGAAGAAGCTTTTTTTTGTTGTTATTTTTTACTTTTGTGGCAAGCCTTTCTTCATTGTGAGCCTTAGCTTTCCTCACTTCATCTTCAAGGGAAGGGAAGAAGGAAAGGAAAGGAAAGGAAAAGAACTGGAAGGAAAGGGAAGAAGGGAAGGGAAGGAAAAGAAAAGAACTGGAAGGGAAGGGAAGAAGGAAAGGAAAGGAAAAGAACTGGAAGGGAAGGGAAGAAGGGAAGGGAAGAAGGAAAGGAAGTCAGGTGTGGGAAGGGAGGGGAAAGACAAGAAAGGGAAAAAATGGAAGGGAAGGGAAGGGAAGAAGGAAAGGAAGTCAGGGAAGGAAAGGGAAGAAAAAGGCAAGAAAGGAAAGGAAAAGAATTGGAAGGGAAAGGAAGAAGGAAAGAGAAAGGGAAGAAAGGGAAGAGAATAGAGAAAAAAGAAAGGAAAGGAAAGGAAGTGTGAAGAGAAGGGAAGGACAGGCTTAGATTTGCTGACCTGGGAGCCACCTCGCCACCAAGTGTGAGACCCTGACATAGGGAGAAAGAAAATACGATGGGCATGTATCACCGGGGTGGGGGGTGGGGGGGGGGGTAATTGTATCTCTCCGTGTGCACCAATCCACTGCAGGGGAAGAGCCTCTCTCCTCCCAGGCTGGCCCAGTGCCGCTTGCTAAAGAGCGCTTTAGGGATTCCCAGGTTAAGGCTGCAAGAGAGGCTGGCAAAGTCACCCAGGCAGCTTCCGTGCCCAGGGGAGGACCTCAGCCTGGTTCTCCCCCCCCCCGCTCTCCCCAATCGAGCACCTTCACTGCTACACTCCCCTGCCTCTCCTTTGCACCCAGAGCCACCACTCCCTCAACTGACAGGCAGGCAGTCAGGCCACCCTTCCTTCCCAGGCAGAGACGACCCCACCCCAGCTCCCCCTCCCATTGAAGCCCAGGAAGACCCTCCCCCCACGAGGGCCTGGAGATTTGGGGTGGGGTCTCCCATCCCTGGGCAGCCGTTGCGGCCGGCCCTAGGGTGGGGAGGGGGCAAGCAGGGGGCTGGGGTGGGGGAGAGGCGCGAGCCGTGAGCCCCTTGCTCGGGCAGCGAAGTGGAGCCGACTCTGGAGTTGATCAATATTCGATTTAGGTGCTAATTCGCCGCTTTTCTGCTGCTGTCAGCGGGTGATATATGGGGGAGGCGGCGGGGGTCGCCGGGAACCAGAGCTTTCTCCGCAACTTAACAATAGAGCCGCTTGAATATTATTTATGGGCTCGGACTTTGGGCTGGGGCGTTGGGTGTGGGGTGTGGGGGTGTGAAAGAGGATCGGAGATCTGGCAAGGCGGAGGGGTGTGGGTGGGTGGGTGGGTGGGGAGCGAGGGACGAAGCGAAGAGTTGTCTATCTGTGATGTTTCTTTGGCATGAATGACAACAACTCACTGGCTAATTTAACAAACACTACAGAGGAGAGGCAAACAAGAGGCGGACGGGGGCGGATGGGGAGGGGGGCAGGGAGGAAGAAAGGGGGAGGCTGCCAGCTGATCTCTCCTGCGACGCCCCCCCCCTCTTCCTCAACCACCACCAACTGACAACTTAATCCCCTTTTCAGGGCGCTGGGAGAAACACCCACGAAAGGCTGGGGGTGAAGAGAGGGGAGTTGGGAAAGGGTTGATCATGTAAAATCTGGAAATTGGGGTAGGGGGAGTGGGGATGGAAGGATGGGATGTTCTGGAAGAGAGCTGGCGGGTGCTGGAAGGCAAGGTCATGGGTGGGGTCAAAACGGGATGCCCTGTCCTCTTGGTTTAACGTCCAAAGAGATTTGGCCCAGTTTTCAGTCCGATGATGGTCCAGAAATAATGGTGGTTTTCTGTCCCGAATTTGGCCAAGTATTTATTATAACATTTATATGCCCCTCATTTTGTGTTTTTCAAGGCAACCTCGGGCGGCTGACAATGTAATAAAACCTACAAATATAAAAACCAGGCTAAATATATTTATAACAGATGAAAATGACAAAAGAGGAAAAATTGGATGCAGGAGATCAACAGGCCAAGTGGCTTTTCCCCAAAGGGGGAGAACCAAGAAAAAGGGATCACCCTCTCGCTCTGGAAGGGAATCCCGGGCCCTTTGGGGTCTCTGTTCACTCCAGTTCAGCACTCTATGCCGTGGTCTGGCCGAGAAGGTGGACACACCCTGCACCCCGTTTTACCAGTGTACAAAAAAAAAAGGGGGGGGAGGCCGTGGCTTCTATGACAGGATGGTGACCACCATCTTGGCTTTTTTGATGCTCCCTCCCCCAGCAGCAGATATCCCCGCTTGGTGCAAATGCAGAAGGCTTTGCATTTCAATGTTACATAGTGTTTTTATGCTGTTAGTATTTTATTGTAAATTGCGTAGAGATCCTCTGTTAGGTAGATAGGCAGTTCCTAGGTATGATTGATAGATAGATAGATGGATGAATGGATGGATGATAGGATGGATTGGATTGATAGTGAGAGAGATAGGATGGATAGAGAAGATGGATAGATGGATGGATGGATGGATGGATGGATGGATGGATGGATGGATGGATGGATGGATGGATGATAGAGATAGATGGATAGATGGATGGATGGATGGATGGATGATATAGATAGATGGATGGATGGATGGATGGATGGATGGATGGATGGATAGAGATAGATGGATAGATGGATGGATAGATGGATGGATGGATGGATGGATGGATGGATGGATGATAGAGATAGATGTATGTATGTATGTATGTATGTATGGATGGATGGATGGATGGATGATAGAGATAGATGGATGGATGGGTGGATGGATGGATGATAGAGATAGATGGGTGGGTGGGTGGGTGGATGGATGGATGGATGGATGGATGGACGGATGGACAGACGGATGATTGGATGGATAGTGGGAGAGATAGGATGGATGATAGAGAAGATGGATGGATGGATGGATGATAGGATGGATTGGATTGATAGTGAGAGAGATAGGATGGATAGAGAAGATGGATGGATGGATGGATGGATGATAGAGATGGATGGATGGATGGATGGATGGACAGACGGACGGATGATAGGATGGATTGGATGGATAATGAGAGAGAATGGATAGAGAAGATAGACAGATGGATGGATGGATGGATGGATGGATGGATGGATGGTAGAGATAGGTAGGTAGGTAGGTAGGTAGATAGATAGGTAGATAGATAAATAGATAGATGATAGATGATAGATAGATAGACAGACAGACAGACAGACAGACAGACAGATACTGTAGATAGAAAGATAGATAGACAGATATAGATAGATGATAGATATAGATGATAGATAGATAGATAGATAGATAGATAGATAGATAGATAGATAGATAGATAGATAGATAGATAGATAGATGAGATAATAGATTAATGGATAAGAGAAAGAGAGAGAGAGAGAGTCCAGGTCCCTTTCTGATCCTGGCTGGGTGATTCCATCCCTATTTATTCTTTTCCACTTCTTCCATCTCAACTTATTTGAGGTCCCCTCCCCCCTTTTCCTCTGTTTTGTAAACCCACAATTATATCCTCACTTCATTCTGAGCCCCGAGGAAGCCTCCCTTCCCTCCAGCACCATCCCACCTGCAACCCTTAGAAAGAATATCTGGATTTCCCATCCCACTTGCACGTCTCTGCCTTAATTTTCCTACCTAAAATGGGATCGGGGGACTGGGAGGATGAGACAGGAAAAACCCAGGGCCCGAAATTGGAAAGCAGCTAAGCTGTCACAGGAGCAGAGATGCTAAAGGGGAGGAAAGGATTTCCCCCTCGCATATAAATCTCCCAACCCCCCCTTCAAAAATAAATAAACAGACAGTTTCCAATCAGAGCCAGTGAAGAGAAGCAGCTGTAAAGAACAAAAAGAGGAGGGGGGGGGGAGGAGAGAAATTTACATAGTAGCATATGATCTTGCCAGTAATTTGTTTTAATTACTATTAAAATCTGCTCTAATCATACAAGTGGGGTCGTTATAGCCTTGGGAGAGGCAAGCGAAGTGAAAGCTGCCAGCCTGACATCTTTGGCCGCCAATTTGCTAAGGAAGAGACCTTCCCAAGGGCACAAGGTTTGGCCTAGGGATTAAGGCGCCAGGCTAGAACCCCGGAGACAGTGAGTTCTAGTCCCGCTTTGGCCCTGAAAGCCGGCTGGGTGATTTTGGACCAGTCACCAAGAAACTGTGAGTTTTAGTCCTGCCTTAGGCATGAAAGTTGGCTTGGCGACCTTAGATCAGTTACAAGGAGACAGTGAGTTCTAGTTCCATTCGGCCCTGAAAGCCAGTTGGGTGACCTTGGACCAGTTACCAGGAGACAGTGAGCTCTAGTCTTGCTTTGGTCCTGAAAGCCGGCTGGGTGATTTTGGACCAGTCACCGGGAGACAGTGAGTTCTAGTCCTGTCTTAGGCATGAAAGTTGGCTGGGTGACCTTGGACCAGGTACCAGGAAACAGTGAGTTCTAGTCCCATTTGGTCCTGAAAACCAGTTGGGTTACTTCGGACCAGTTATTAGTACACAGTGAGTTCTAGTCCTGCCTTAGGCATGAAAGCTGGCTGGGTGACCTTAGGCCAGTTACCAGGAGACCGTGAATTCTAGTCCCATTTGACCCTGAAAGCTGGCTGGATGACCTTGGGCCAGTTACCAGGAGACGGTGAGTTCTAGTACCATCTTAGGCATGAAAACCATCTGAGCCCCTCACTCTCCTTCTAAATACCGCAATTTTGGGAGTAAAACCCTCTCTACTTCAGAGGGAGCGCCAAGGATAGGAACGAAAAGGCACTTTTGATCTGCTTAGAGTACGTCTACACAGGGGGCTTAACACAGATTAACAAAACCACATTAAATTCACCCCTTTGATTCAGGTTAATTAACTTGCTTACAAACCTCCCATGCACCAGACCTCGATCAATTGAAGGCCCAGTATGCTTGTTTTCCTTCCTTAAATTTAATGACAAGTTTGCTCACCTAAGCCAAACACCAGATCCTGAAGACTTACACCTGGGAAATGCAACCACCAAGTATCTTCATGTCCATCTCCTGAAAGCAGAAATGGAACTCCAACCTTCAATCGATTTACTCCATCAATTAATCAGTCAATCATCATATCCGTAAGAGAACAGGTGTGATGTGGCGATAAATATTTTGGGCCAGAAATATGTTCTTTAGGCAAGGGCAGAAAGAAACTAAAAAAATAAAGAAAACCCATCGGTGCATTACAGTCTGTTTCGGACAGTTGTAATTTGTGGTATGAATACTTTAATATTTTAAAAGGCACCGGAAAAGCATTTTTAGCCCTGTTTAAGAGAAAAAAATATATATATGGAATTCTGTAACAGCATCTGCCAAGCCTGTGGAACTGAGATCGGTTCTGGTGCTAACTGTCCATGCGGAAACTTATCCCACTGTTTAAAAATATATATAAATAAATCACTATGTTATGGTCGTTAACTAGCAGAAAGTTTAACAATGCATATGCACTTATACAATACATAAGGAAACATACATTTGTGGATTATGTGCCATCACATTGTTTATGGCCCCTACTACATGGAGTGGTAGCAGAGAACTGTAGAAAATGAATTAAGAGGGTAATTTTTTTTATGTGTGTTGTGTAAGAGAAAGGAAAGAAGGAAGGAAGGAAGGAAAGAGGAAGGAAGGCAGACTTTGTTTGCATGTTTGTGCCCAACATTTTGGTTCTTTGACCTATATACACCTTAGTCTTAATATTGACTGGCCGATCAAGAGCTGGAATATCAACTTGGAAATGATAATATAAAGGCAGACCTTCCTTCCTTCCCTCCCTCCCTCCCATTTTTCCTTCCTCTTTTCTCTTTCCTTCTCCTTCCTTCCTCCCTCCCTCCCTTCTCCTCCTTCCTTCCTTCCTTCCTTCCTTCCTTTCTCCCTCCTTCCCTTCCTCCTTCGTCCCTCCCTCCCTCCCTCTTTCACCTACCTTCCTTCCTCTCTCCCTCCTTCCTTTCTTCCCTCCCTCCCTCCCTCCTTCCTTCCTTCCTTCCTTCCCCTGTTCTCTTTCCCCGACCAGCACCACTCTTTTAATTAAGTATCTTTCAGTGTTAATTGATCATTTCTTCTATTAAATTTCCAGCTCTTTTCGACTCGCCACTTTAATTGCATCCCGAAAGGACCGTCCTTTTACCTCTGGGCTTGATCAAGATTTGCCTCCATCCTTAACTCTCTCCCTGGGCTTTGCATTGGTGACAGGACTCTCCCCATTATCTCCCCTTCATTTATCACAATTTCCACCGCGCTTCCATGCTTTCTTATGAGAAGATAACAACCGGCACACTCAAATAGATGCTTAACCAAAAGCTTGTCGAGTTCTCCTTGTTGTTGTTGTTATTGTTGTCATCGTTTTCTTGAGGTCAGCATGCAGAGGTTTAAGAAATGATCCTAATTGCGTGGCATCCAGTTTAAACAAAGACAGACTCAAATGGACCTAAAGAAATGGAGGCAAACTTTCTGACCCTCCAAACGTCCTGGGATTAAACAACTCTTGTTTTTCTTTTGTTCCTGAATGTTAGGCTATTACTACAACTAATGGATGTGTTTAATCTCTAGTTTTCATCTTGAAAATAACTGCAGAATGCAAAAGTTGTGATTGAAATAGCTGGGCCTAGATTTCAGATTTTCAGTTTCTTCTCCTTCTTTCCATAATATGGAATATGCCCTTTGAAGGCTTCTGAAGAACTTGAAGGTTTGCTTCCCCCCACCCCCGCTCCTTCCCATCCATCTAATCCCAGTTAATCAAAGTACGGCAACCGTCATAAATAGGAACCATTTGCCAAGTGTTTGAATTTTGATCACTGGGGATGCAGGAAAAGTTGTAACTGTGAAAAAAATGGCCACAGGTCGCTGTTTTCAGCGCTGTTGTAACTTTGAACAGTCACTAAATGAACGGTTGTAAGTCGAGGGCTACTTTGTATAAGGATTTATCGCAAGGTGAGGCTGTGTACAAGAATCTCAACTACCAAGGGTCCGAGCGAATTGACAGGAGATAAAAGTCAATGGAATTCAAGGTGGACTAGATTTAGATTTCTCTTGGTCACGAAGGGGCTTGAGACTGATGATGCATCTCACACACACACACACACACACACACACACACACACACAGGCTCAGAATAACAAAATAACAGAATAGCAGAGTCGGAAGGGACCTTGGAGGCCTTCTAGTCCAGACCCCTGCCTAGGCAGGAAACCCTATACCGTTCCAGACAAATGGCTATCCAACATCTTCTTAAAGACTTCCAGTGTTGGGGCTTTCACAACTACTGGAGGCATGACTCACTTAACAACTTCCTGGTATAGCAATGGAAATTCTGAAATTCATAAGGCGAGGACTCCCAGTACTTTACATTCAACATCCCCCGGTGACTCTTTTCTGTTCCTTTCTGCCCAACGTTACCTTCTATAGATAGCCCCAGATCTTCCTTTTCCTCCTTCTCCTTCTCCTTCTTCCACTCCTCCGCTTCTCCCTCTCCGGTCCCTCCACCCATCCATCCCTGTTGCTTCTCGACAGCCGAAAGTCCCAATCAATCAATGAGCCAAGGATGTTATCAATAACCCTGAAGATGGATAAAGCCTCACGTCTTGATTACAATCCCTGTCTGCCGCACTTTAATTAACACTTTAGTTAATTAGTTCGGGACCATTTACGAGTAAAATGTTTTTATTAGGGAATTTGCATGATGGTGCCATTTGATGAATTGATGTGTTACCCAAACTATCCGACTGTTCTTAATAGATAATAAACAGGAATCAATCAGGCAGGGCCGCCCGAGCCTCCCACAATGGCACACTGTCTCCGCTCATTAAGGCAGGGCGACAAAGTAAGTTTCCTGGCGGGCCTCGCCTGGGGCAGAGCATCGGGGTGGGGATGGGGGGAGATCTGGGTTTGGAGAAGAGGACAGCCTGGTCGGTGAAAGGTCCATCATGCTCAACGGCTGCCCAGACCCACCGCAGGCTTCATGTTTGGCCGCTGGGAGTGCCAGTTGTCCCTTTGAGTTAAGGGTTCAGAGCATTGGAAGAAGAACCGATAGGCTTTGCAAGAAAGGCACCGGTACACGTTGGGACTCCAGGAAGCCCTGGTGTTCTGATCCAGCTCCCCAAACAACACCAACCCTCTGTAGTTGAAGCAACGATTCCTTTATTAGGAGTGCCAGCAGCCCCGGCAAAAAAAGATTCTCTCTCGGGCTAACAAGTCCGGCCTGCCGGGAGCTGAATAGTTGTCTTCCAATCTATTCATCTCCGCCCTCTGCCTTTGATCCCCAGAGCTAGGATGGGGCTTCGCTAGCAGCGGTGGCTCTTCCGTCCCAAGGACCGGCCTGTAGATTTCCACTGCTCTCCTCTCCTCTGCCTTCTGTGCATCCATGCATCAGGCACTGGACCCAGATGTTCCTCCTCTTCCTCATCAGTCACCTCCAGACCTGGGGGATGTTGACTCTCCATCTGAGGGCTGACGGACAGCCCAGGCTCCGCCTCTGTCTCTCTCTCTCTCTCTCTCTCTCTCTCTCTCTCTCTCTCTCTCTGATAACTCCATTCCCTCTTCCCCTTCGGAGCTCTCAGGTTGCCTTGATGCTGACTCTGACTCCCTTCTCATCTGATTCGGATGCTGGAGGGGCCGCCCGCCGACAGGCCACAACATTTGTTGTAAGAGAGGTTGACACTTTGCGCTCTCCGTCCTGGGGTGCTATCATGCTGGGTCTCCTTGCCGTGCCCAACTCCCTCAAAGCTTTGCATAAAGGAAGCCGTGTCATTGTACTTTGCTCCCTTAATCCTGACATGGTGTCCTAAAAAGGACAGAAAGCCTTATGAACCCCTTGAGCTAGGCTGGGTTTGGCTTGTTCAGGGCCCCTTGAGCGATTTTGCACAGGAAATGAGTCAACCAGAATAGAGCTGGAAGGAATCTTGGAGGTCGAACAGCCCAGCCCCCTGCTGGTGACCCTATACCAGGGGTCCCCAATAGTATCGACTTAACTTCCCTACTGGTTTGCAAATGTGACCGCCTCACCTTCTGTGCATTCATTTTTGGCGAAAAAATGGCCCTAAATGGGATGCCATGAAGCTGGGGTGGGTGGATGGAGCCACCCACAATTTCCACAACCGGTTCAGACAAATCGGTCAGAACCGGTAGAATACCATCTCTGGACCCCAACCTTTGCGGTTTGGCAGCCAGGCTGGGAGGGGTGTGAGATGGGAACCAGGCCACGCCGGCAGTGTGTGTGTGTGGGGGTGAGCAGATGCTTGCGTGTGCAGCTCCACTCATACAAGAGGGAAGAGAAGGTTTTGGGGTGCTGCTCGCACGAGTGGAGCTGGCCTGCCTTTTGCCCGATCTGGTTCCAAATCGGCTGCGGTCCGGGGACTGCGGACTCCCGCCCTTTACCACTTAAGATCAGCATTTCAGATGACCCATGAAGTCGGGCAAAGCTAGAAGGAAGCAGCCCATTCACTACAGCAGTTCTGAACCTTCGCAAATTAGATTCTCCTTGATAGCTGGAGGATTGTAGGAGTTGAAGGCCGTGCATCTTCCAATTGTTAAGGCTAAGGAAGGCCGGTCTCCTGTAAATAGGTCCAACTTGCTTACTGGCAGCTCCTCAAAGGCTCCTATTCCAAACCCTTGGGATGGACTCCTTCACTGGCATTGAGCGCAGGAAGGGAGGGAGGGAGGAGTGACGGAGGGAGGGGGAGGGACAGAGGGGGAAGGGAGGGAGGGGGAGGGAGGGAGGGAGGAAGAGAGGGAGGGAGGAGTGACAGAGGGAAGGGGAGGGAGGAAGGGGGAAGGAAGGGAGGAAGGGGGAAGGGGAGGGAGGGAGGAAAGAAGGAGGGAGGAAGAGAGGAGGAGGGAGGGAGGGAGGTGGAGGGGGAAGAGAGGGAGAGAGGAGGGGGAGTGGGGAGAGAGGAAGGAAGGAAGGAAGACTCACAGGTGCCCACAAGTCATATTAGGAAGAGCCCTGGTGGCTCAGTGGTTAGAATGCAATACTGCAGGCTAACTCTGCCGACTGCCAGCAGTTCGATCCTGACCGGCTCAGGTTGACTCAGCCTTCCATCCTTCCAAGGGCGGTCAAATGAGGACCCAGAGTGTCGAGGGCAATATGCTGACTCCCTAAGGCACTTAGAGAGGCCTCCGAAGTCCCATGAAGCTGTATCGAAGTCTTGCTATTTCTATTGGGCCAGAGGAAACGGGGGACACAAGACCGACGGGAACCAACAAGGGATACCTAAGAATCTATGAGACATCACAAAAAGGATCCCCCTGAATTCTAATAGCACCAACCTCCTTGGATTTCGGCAGGCCAAAGAAAGCTTCCCTGCTCAGAATTTTACTAGGACAGTAGATTCCACTCTATTACTATATCCTGTTTATCGTGCTGCTGAATTAGATTAAGCAGATGGATTTTGAAAAAGAACAACCATTTTCCAGCCCCAAACCATACACCCCCGTGTGTCGTGTAGAACGGGGCTCCCCCAACCGTGGCAACTTTAAGCCTGGCGGACTTCAACTCCCAGAATTCCCCAGCCAACTTTAGATTTTGGAGTCATTTGCTTTCTCCGATCGCCACCCCCTCGAAGGGACCAAGAAGACCCCCAGTGCTAAATATGACTCAGGAACAGATGTTTAACATTCAGAGTTCACATTCGGCCTGCACATTTATTTTCGATGCTGAAAATTGAGTTCACGTTGCAGTTGGGGGAGGGGGGAGGGAGGAGGGGAAATCCACATTCTCATTTTCCTCACAGGCTACCCTTCTCCCCCGCTTCTTACCTGTTCAATTTGAAGGGAAGAGGCTCCCTTGGTTGAAGGACAGGCGTCATTTGGAGGGGGGGATCCTATTTTGGTGATCCCCCCCTATTGGCTTGAGATGTTCTGAGAGAGGAAGAGCCACGAAAATTTGTCGGATGGAAGCTTGGCATCACGGGACGACCTTGAAAGAGTTTGCACCCAAAGGAGAGACGGCTCAAAACTCCTTATGCCAGGGATGTTGAGTTTAAGGACCTGGCCCGCCAGGCGCTTAGAACTGGCCCACGGGCCGTTCTGGAAACAGCGAAGGATTGGCCTGCGGTGCCTCTGCCAGTGAAAACAGAGCTCACCATGGCCATTCCCCCCACCCACCAGCTCCATGATCCCTGGCAGAGGGTTGCAGGAGGCCGTTGCAGGTGAAAACGGAATTTGGGAGCCTGTTTTTGCTGGCAGAGCGCTTGGCTCAATACATGTGCCCCTGACACGAGTGACGAGCTGGCCATGCCCACTTGCCCCCCCCCCAAAGTAAAACACAATCCCGATGCAGCCCTCGATGAAATCAAGTTTGACCCCCACCCCCGGCTTATAGCGTGTTTCCCCAAAAATAAGACAGGGTTTTATGATTGTCTTTTGACTCCGGAAATAAGCGCTTGGCCTTATTTTCGGGGAGGTCTTATTATTTATATTCTATATGAAAAGAAGGACTAGGGGAGACATGATAGCATTGTTCCAATATCTCAGGGGCTGTCACAAAGAAGAGGGAGTCAACCTATTCTCCAAGGCACCTGAGGGTAGAACAAGAAGCAATGGGTGGAAACTAATCAAGGAGAGAAGCAACTCAGAACTGAGGAGGAATTTCCTGACAGTTAGAACAATTACTCAGTGGAACAGAAGTTGCCTCCAGAAGTTGTGAAAGCCCCAACACTGGAAGTCTTTAAGAAGATGTTGGATAGCCATTTGTCTGGAACGGTATAGGGTTTCCTGCCTAGGCAGCGGGTTGGACTAGAAGACCTCCAAGGTCCCTTCCAACTCTGCAATTGTATTGTATTGTATTTTTGAGCTGCAGGAGACCCCTTAACCTCAGCCCGCGGCCCACGGATCAGTGGATCCAGAGAGGGCTGAAAGTTCTGTCTCTGTTTCTGGAACACTCTGGCCAGTCCTAGCTTCGCTGCGCCTGCCGCCACAAAGAGAAGGGGTGCAGTAGGTAGGGTTTGTGGGAGCAACCTCCGTGAGGCCATTCCACGCGGATGACAGGTGCATGTGGGGCATATTCTCCCCTCCCCTCTAGGAAATGGCGGGAACTGGCTGCACATGAATTTAAATATTTTCGGGGAGGGCTTATTTTAGCACATGCGCTCAAAAGCCTGATTGGGCTTATTATCCGGGGAGGTCTTATTTTTGGGGAAACAGGGTATATTTTCTCCGGATCAGCTGGAGATCTACTGCAGAGAGTCCTCAACTGACAACCATTTGTTTAGCGACTGTTCAAACTGGCCGCACCACTAAACTCAGTGACTTATGATGGGTCCTTGCCCTTAATAACCATGGCACCATCCCCATAGTTACATCATCAGCATTCAAGTGACTAGCAACCAGCATTATTTATGATGCCCGCAGCATCCCAGCCAAGGCCCCGTGACCGCCAATTATGACCTCCCAGCCGGCTTCTGACATGCAAAATCAATGCGGAGAGGCTGGGTTCGCTTAATGGCCATATGGTTCACTTAGCGGCTGCAGCGATTCGCTTCACCCAGGCCAAAAAATTAAAACCTGGTGCGACAAACGTAACAGCTGCCTTGCTTAGTGACAGAAATTGTGGTCCCATTTGCAGCTGTGAGTGAAGGATCTACTTTTTACCTATAGTTTATACAGGTAGTCCTTGATTTACGACCACAATTGAGCCCAACATTTATGCTGTTGAGTGAGCACTTGTTAAGTGAGTTTTGCCCCATTTTACGACCTTTCTTGCCACAGTTGTTAAGTGAATCCATGCAGTTGATAAGTCAGTAACCTGGTTGTTAAGTGAATCTGGCTTCTGAATCGATAGATAGATAGACAGACAGACAGACAGACAGACAAACAGACAGATAAAAGAGAGGGAGGGAGGGAGGGAGGGAGGGAGGGAGGGAGGGAGGGAGAAAGTGAGATAAAAGATAGTGGATAAATGATAGATGAAAGATGGTATATAGATGATGATGGATGGATGAATGGATGAATGAATGGATAGATGGATGGATAGATAGATAGATAGATAGATAGATAGATAGATAGATAGATAAAAGAGAGAGAAGAAGGGAGGGAAAGAGATAAAAGAGTGGATAAATGATAGATGATAGATTGTATATAGATGATGATGGATGGATGAATGGATAGATAGATGGATGGATAGATAGAAAGATGATAGATAGTTAGATAGATAGATAGATAGATAGATAGATAGATAGATAGATAGATAGATAGATAGATAGATAGATAGATGATAGATATAGAGAGGGATAAACATGTGCACACACAGACATACTTCTAAAGCTTTGCAATAGCCTCAACTGGAGTCTGTAATTGTGTTTCTAATAGCAGCTTGTTGTGTAACCCTTTGTGAGTGAGATTGCTTATCTACACCGATTAATGCCACAAAAGCGAGCTGGGAACCTGTTTTTTGGCTTCAAAAGCAACATTCATTTGCCAGTGGTTATTCCAATGAAATTTATAAAGATGAAACTTTGCTCCAGGAATGTCCTCAGGTGTGTGCGTTTGTGTTTGTGTGTATGTGTGTGTAGGGGATGCCATCAAAAAAGTGAAGATGGGAACCAGGGCCTCACACTTGAAATCCCAACCTATTTTTTTTACTGTGAGGTGTGGGCAACGCACTTTAAAAGGGCCAGATCTTTCATTTCTCACTGCATTGCAATCTTCATTTTGGTTTTTAATCATCTCCTTGTGGACTTTGGTGCTCAGCCAGACTCCTTCCAGCAACTCTACTTGGGGGGAAATTTGCAGGCAAAACGTCTTGTTTTTGGGAGGGTTAGCTTGGCTATTTTCTTGCAACGCAAAAAACAATGTTGTGCTGGGAGCAGATTCGGAAGGTTGGGAAGGAACATGGGCCAGTCCTGGAGTCTGGGGAAGGCTCTGTGGAGGGCTCTGTGTCGGAGGCAGAGAGCGGGCCAGAGCCGTCCAACAGTTATCAGCTGCCTTCGGAGTTGGACATCCATGAGGCAGACAAACAGCTGGAGCCTTTTCCCAGTGTGCGCATGTGCAAGAGCTGCCAGACGAAGGGAACAGCTAAAGAACAGGGGTTGACTTGGGAGTGAGGCCACAGGTGGACGATGAATGGCCCCTCCCAGAGGGAATAAAAGAGGAGCAAAAAGGGAGTGGAGTTTGCAGGAGACAATTCGTTCACTTAATTGGTTCGTGACTCTCCGAGGCTCCTTGCCAGGTTTTGCAGATATCAGCCTGGCAGCTCTCCAAGCCAGAGAAGGTCTGTGACTGTAAATCCTCCCTTGAAAGACTTTGCTGGATGTGATGAGCAGAATTCACAATCAATTAATAAAAGAGGCTTTTGTTGGGACAAGGAGTTTGCTTCATGCTCTCGGGAAGCCTCGCTCAGAACAATCTACTTGCAATGGGTGGCCGTGGCTAAGGGCGAACCCCCTTTCTACTGCCAACGTGCTGAGCCCTTCCCTTCCTTGTGTGCCTGGTGTGTTATGGGGAATTGCAATTGTGAGGAGGGGTGCACACGGGGGGGGGGGGGTGCAACGGAAAATATTGGGCCAAATGCAAACCAAGGAATAATAGAAGAAAGAAAAAAAAAACCACAGAGGAGTAAACTGGGACAGTTGCCTGATTACTGGCAAATGGCCACAAAATAATTCCTGAGGAATGCCAAGATTGGTTTCAGAGCTGGGCACTCAGTCTCGCCCTAGAAGGACATTGGGGGGGGGGAGAACCTTGCTCCCTTTTGTATCTCTGTCTCCTATCAAACCAAAACCATTTAACCAGGCAGAACTGGAACGGCTTTTGGTCCCAGTTTTAAAATCCAGCTTCCCTCCTTTTTCTTTGAAGTCAGAGGCCTTTCCTTGCGGATACTCGTCAGCTGAGCGCCATCGTGTGGCCATCAGAAGTCATTACACAGAGTTTCCCAAGTATCAGGCACAAACTTCTACCCAGACCAGGAGGAAGAGCTTTCCCCTTCCTTCTTTCCTTCCTTCCTCCCTCCCCCCTCCATCCCTCTCTCTCGCTCTTTCTTTCTTCTTACTTCCTCCCTCCCTCCCCTTCCTTCCTTCCTTCCATTTTTTCTTTCTTTCTTTCTACTTCCTCCCTCCTTTCCTTCCTTCCTCCTTTCTCTCTCCTTCCTGCTTTCCTTCCTTTCTTTTTTCTCTTCTTCCTCCCTTTCCTTCCTTCCTCTCCTTTCTTTCTCCTTCCTTCCTTTTTTCCTTTCCTTCTATCTTTCCTTCCTTTCTCCTCCTGCTCCTCTTCTTCTCCTTCTACCCTTCCTTCCTTCCTGAGCTACAAATATTCTCTTCTATTGGTACACGCAAGTAGAGTTTTGAAAACATAAAGCTTTTGCTCCATAACTATCTGCACTGTAGTCTGAACTCTGCATTGTTTTCCCTGGAATTTGTTGCCATTGATCTTAATTTCCAAATGCTTCAAGACTTGGCATACTTGATTAAAACACCACTCTTGCAGGTAACACAAAAGACTATCTATGGTTGGTTGGTTTCATGTAAGATTGTCCCTTACAGAGCATCTGTTCCTTATCAGCCGTGGGCCGTTACAAAACTTTAGCTGGTGTGGCTTTAAGACATGCCCTGCCATGACATCAAGTCAAAGGATTGTTTTTTTTCCCCAAGATGTCATGGCTAAAAACACAGGAATTGATTTTAACTGCTGAGTTCAAGCATTTTAAAAAAGGAGAGCAAAGCTAAATCTTGAAAAGTACATCTACAGTGGGACTAGAACTCACAGATTCCTGGTGATTAGTCCAAAGCCACCCAACTGGCTTGCATACCTAACAGAGGTAGGTTTCTACCAGTTCAGACTGGTTGAGCCAAATAGATAGTCGCCCCAGGCCTGCTACACCCCCGGGCTGGTTCTCTCTTGTTTTTGACATCTGCACATGCACATAAGCATTTTTGTAGTACTGTGCATGGATGCATAGCGCGCATCGAGCATGTGCAAAGCAAGTGCGCATGCACAGTGCATCCCTGAGAAAACCAGCGGTAGCAGCAGCCGGAACTGACCCCTGATGCCTAAAGTGGGACTAGAACTCCCAGTCCCCTGGTGATTGGTCCAAAGTCACCCAACTGGCTTTCATGCCTATGGCAGGATTAGGACTCATCATCTCCTGGTGATTGGCTCAAAATCACCCAGCCGGCTTTCATGCCTAAAGTCAGACTACAACTGACTATCTCCTGGTTTGTAGGCCAACAACATCTACATCAAACTGGCATTTCCATTGTTGGTCACCGTCATGACCAATCCGTTGGCTTTTTCCAACCATCCCTCGAAGACAATCCTCAATAAGAAAAGTGCTCAAGGGAACCAAATCCATTCTGCACCTTTTTCTTTTTTAATCTTCTGCCCAAGGAGTCTTGGGAGGGTTTTGTTTTCTTTTAAATTTGCTTTCTTTTCTTGTAATCCTTGTAAAGCTTTTTTTCCCAGGGTTTAAGAAATAATATTCATTTGACCTCTCTCAAAAGTGGGAGAGATCTATTCTTCCTGTCCTCTCCCACCCTCCTCAACACGCTGAATTGTTTCAACATTATAGATGTTTCTTCAGAGGTTTAGAGAGGAACACATGAGAGAGAGGATGGTTTGTCAAAACAGCTGAGCCTGAGGCCTTTCTTTTTAACATGCTGTTTGCTTTTTACCTTTCTATATTTCATCTTCTAACGCTGATTTCCCTCCTTCTTCTACAGGGTAGAATCTTCGGGAGCGACATCCCTCGGAGTTATTTTGCTAATATCTAGCATGGTTTATACTATTTATCCCCATCTTCCACCCCAGTAACTGCAGCTCTTGTGTAGAGGGGTATAATACTCATTCTACATAAAGGTAAAGGTTCCCCTCGCACATCTATGTTAGTCGTTCCCGACTCTAGGGGGCGGTGCTCATCTCCATTTCAAAGCCGAAGAGCCAGCGCTGTCCGAAGACGTCTCCATGGTCATGTGGCCGGCATGACTAAATGCCGAAAGCGCATAGAACGCTGTTACCTTCCCACCAAAGGTGGCCCCTGTTTTTCTACTTGCTTATTTTACGTGTTTTCGAACTGCTAGGTTGGCAGAAGCTGGGACAAGTAACGGGAGCTCACTCCGTTATGCGGCGCCAGGGATTCGAACCACCTAACTGCCGACCATTCTGATTGCATCTTAGCCACTGAGCCACCGCATCCCTATTCATTTTACATATATGAGGATTAAATGGGTGTCTTGACTTGATTGCAAAGGGTCAACAAAAGGAAAATAAAATATGAAAGAAGAAAGTATATTAAACATGTGCAGAATGGCTGCTTCTACTTATTTCCTCCCCTCCACCCCCAACAATATGAAGGCATTAAAGAAGAAAGGATGATTGAGGCTACAGAGAAAGATACAGAGGAGGAGGGGGAGGGGGGGAGGAAGAGGAGAGGAGGAGGTGCTGGTTATCTATTCGGTTACAGGAATTGGGTAGGTCTAATCTAGGGAAAAGAAGGACCAGGGGTGACATGATAGCAGTCTTCCAATATCTCAGGGGTTGCCACAAAGAAGAGGAGTCAAACTATTCTCCAAGGCACCTGAGGGTAGAACCAGAAGCAGTGGGTGGGAACTAACCAAGGAGAGAAGCAACCTAGAACTAAGGAGAAACTTCCTGACAGTGGGAACAATTAGTCAGTGGAACTACTTGCCTCCAGAAGTTGTGAATGCCCCAACACTGGAAGTCTTTTAGAAGATGCTGGATAGCCATTTATCATTTGGTTATCCTTAAAGGTTGCCATGCTTTTTTCCCCTTGGACCGTAGCCTGACACATTGTCACACCAAGCAACCACCTTCTAATTTAACAGAATGTGTGAAAGACAACCTGTTTTGTAAACCATGAGATAGCACAACATATCAAAATGGTCAAACAAGCGATATTAAATGACAGCTTAGCATGTTGCATGAAGCCAAGTGTGTTCTAATTGCAACCATCAGTTAAACTAACCACCTGGCTTGGTATGATGGGAGAAGCCAAGAGACTTTTTGCCTACTGTGGAAAATTGTTGTTGTTGTTGTTGTTGTTGTTGTTGTTGTTGTTGTTGTTATTATTATTATTATTATTATTATTATTATTATTATTATTATTATTATTATTATTATGTTAATCTTTGGTGAGATTCACAGCCTTTGGGGCTGGTTGGTAGCCTAACAGCTCGCATCCTAACCAAGGACCTAGGAACTGTTAAGGTAACATTGGAGGATATAAGTTGTTCCAAGTAGGGTGGTTTTTTGTCAGAATGTTCAAGTCAGGTAAATTTAGAATTTCCAAATAGCGAGGTAGCCTTTTAGGTATTGCTCCAAGGGCTCCAATTACAATTGGGACAACACACGATTTCTTTTTCCACAGTCGCTCAACCTCAATTTGCAAGTCCCGGAATTTTGTGATTTTTTTCTTGCTGTTTATCTTCAATTCGTGCATCACCAGGTATTGCAATGTCAATGAACCGTACTTTTTTTTCTTATTAATTATTGTTATGTCAGGTGTGTTGTAGGCCAAGTGTCTGTCAGTCTGGATTCTGAAGTCCCACAAGATGTTGTCTTTCTCATTCTCTAAAACCTTCTCAACCTGATGGTCCCAGTGGTTTTTGCTGTACTCAAATCCAAACTTTTGGCACAATTTCCAGTGAATAATCTTAGTAACGCGGTCATGGCGTTGTAGGTAGTCAGTTTGTGAAATTTTGCTGCACCCGCTGATCAAGTGGTCGACTGTCTCATCTTTCTCATTACAGAGGCGACATTTGCTGTTGGTGGTAACATGTTGAATTTTTGCCTTCATGCAGTTTGTGGCTAAGGCTTGTTCTTGAGCTGCCAAAATAAAGCCTTCTGCTTCTTTTTTCAGTACTCCTGATCTTAACCAGTTCCAAGTTAGTTTTTGGTCAGCTTTGCCTTCAATACTTTTCAAGTATTGGCCATGCATAGCTTTGCTTTTCCAATTTTCAGCTCGCTTCTCAATTACTTCTTTCTTATATTCAGCTTTTAACCTAGTTATCTTCAAAAGGCCTCCTTTATTTACTTCCTTAATCATTGGTTCTTCCCTTTTCTGGATGTAATCATTCATTTCTTCTTCCACAGTCTGCTTTACTTGTAGAAGTCCTCGACCACCCTCTGCTCTTGGTAAATACAATCGGTCAACATCACTTTTAGGGTGCAAAGCATGATTCATTGTCATAAGCTTCCTTGTTTTTCTGCCCAAATTGTCCAACTCCATCTGGGTCCAGTCAATTATTCCCACAGAGTATCGAATTACATGTATAGCCCAGGTATTTATGGCTTTTATGTTGTTTCCTCCATTCAGTTTGGACTTTAATATCTTGCGAATTCGTCGAATGTACTTGGCTGAGGTTAATTCCTTGACTTTATTATGCATTAAGTCAGAGGCCTCTAAAATCCCCAAGTACTTGTAGCCTTCTTCTGGTTTTAGTGCCTTTATCATTTCTTCATTCTCAAGTTGTATTCCATCATCTTCTAGGACTTTGCCTGCCTTGGTTGCCATTGTTACACATTTGTCAATTCCAAACTGCATACCAATGTCTTGGCTAAATTCTTTTGTGCTTTCAATTAATAAATTCAGTTCAGCTTTTGTTTTACCAAACAGCTTCAAATCATCCATGTACACCAAGTGTTTTTATTTTTATTATTATTATTATTATTATTATTATTATTATTATTATTATTATTATTACTACTACTACTACTACTACTACTACTACTACTACTACTACTACTACTGCGTGGTTAATCTTTGGTGAGATTCACAGCCTTTGGGGCTGGTTGGTAGCCTAACAGCTCGAGTCCTAACCAAGGACCTAGGAACTGTTAAGGTAACGTCGAAGGATATAGGCTGTTCTAAGTAGGGCGGTTTTTTGTAGAATCAGAATGTTCAAATCTGATAAATTTAAAATTTCCAAATAGCGAGGTAGTCCTTTAGGTATTGCTCCAAGGGCTCCAATTAGAATCGGGACAACACACGATTTCTTTTTCCACAGTTGCTCAACTTCAATTTGCAAGTCCCGGTACTTTGTGATTTTTTCTTGCTGTTTATCTTCAATTCATGCATCTCCAGGTATTGCAATGTCAACGAACCATACTTTCTTCTTCTTCTTCTTCTTCTTCTTCTTCTTCTTCTTCTTCTTCTTCTTCTTCTTCTTCTTATTATTATTATTATTATTATTATTATTACTATTACTAAAAAGGCTGGGAAAGAATTTGCCCTCTGTGTTATGGAGCCACCGGGAGAAACAGGGACTAATTGGAAAATAAATAAATGAGAGCCCTTTTTAAATTTCCATCTGTCAAGAGAGGTAAAACATAGACTAACCCTGGCAAGAAAAATGGAATGGTGTTCTCAGATCAAGGATGGAAGGAGAGAAATGACAGAGCGGGGAACAAGAGCTTGCCAGACACCGGGCACATTATAGGATCTGCTTAAAGATCTATCCGTTTCTCTGATCCTGCCGGGATTTGAGGGATGGATAGGAAATTGAAGAGAGAGCAAGGGGCTCGCAATAAACCATTGATCAGCCAAAGTCCTGCCGGAGACAGGTTCTTAAAAGGGGAAAGAAGGGTGGGGAGATACTCGGCTCAGCTACAGGAGGGAGAGAAAATCAAACAGGGTAGTAGAAGGAGAACTGAGGCTAGTTAATAATGATATAATGGGGCTTACCTTAGCTAAACAGCCCTTGCTCTAAGGGAGAGTAAGGATAACTAAGTGTGCGTAATTCAACTATAGATAGTGCTCGACTTACAACCACAATCGGGGCCAGAATTTTTATTTGCTAAGTAAGGCAGTTGTTAAGTGAATCATGCCTGATTTTGTCATCTTTTTTTTTGCCACGGCTGTTAAGTGAATCACACAGTCGTTAATCAAATCAGACTCCCACCTCTTGATTTTGCTTGTCAGAAGGTGGCTGGGAAGGTCTCCAACGGTGATCATATGACCCCGGGATGTTGTACTTTAAAAAAAACACACATGTTTTATTTGCGGTGTTCTTTTTACACCATACATATTTTGTGAACAATGCATTGACTGGCTCAAATCTTTTTTAAACAATGTTAACAACAATAGTACAAATACGTTTATGTAATCCTACTCTTTCAACTTCAACAATACTATTCTCTCTTTATAATTCTTTTATCATTTTTCACATTAATTGATTGGCACACAGATAACATTTCTTTATGCCATGTATATGTTACCCCCTACTAAATTACTAATATTTAATATTTTAAAAATTACTCATTATTCCAGCATAACTTCAAAATTCCAAAATGTGTAGGATTACTAATAAAGCCGAATATTAACAATATTTAATCAATCCCGGGAGTGTATCTCAAAATCCCCACAATTTCTAGTCCTTAAGAATTTAAATTCACAACATACTGTAACACACTATTAATGTTAATAGCACACAGGATGGCACTAAGTGCCCGAATTTGGGACCCTTGTCCATGGGGATGCTGTGACAATTGTGTGAGGGCTTTTTTTCAATGCCATTGAAACTTGGGAAAAGGAAACTGAAAGAATCTTTAGGACTCTGTAAAGAAATTGGCAGATATGTTTCCTGACATAAACCATGGACTTTTTTTTTCAAACTGGTCGCTCTCACGTGAACGGAAAATTCAGGGACCTGAAGCGAAGAGGTCATCCAGAGCAGACAAGAAGGGCGAGATGGAGGAAGCAGATGTGCCATTTTTCTACACGCTTCTTCGTACCCATCGCCATCTTGACTGGGACACTCTGCCCCCATGGATGTCGCTGGTTTTGGCATCTCCATGGAGATCCTTTGACCTCAGCTGGACCCAGATCTGCAAACAACATGCAATCTATCACTGCCAACTTTTTTTTTTGTTAGTTTTGGGTGCATTTTTGGAGACCTTCAGTTGAAAACATCTCCCAACTAACACAACAAGGAGTTGGGGGCTGGCCTCAGACTTTGCTCCCCAAATATGTCACTTCAAAGGCAATCTGGGTTGTTGTTATCTATGAAGAGGAACATCTAAACTCAGCAGCAATGCCGCTGGTATCTATCCGGGATGCATTCTTGGCTAGTTCCATAGATATTTATTAACTAATTTGATGTCTCAACTCAATTCCACCAATTTCGGCTACTTTCTTCTGTTGTAAACGAACCCCAAGGCTTGTTCTAGACGCTAGATAGCTGCTAAGCCATTCTGTAGGTTGTTATTCCATGTTGGTCTTAGTGCATTTGTGTGGATCCAATTAGTATGGCTTAGCCAGCAATTTGATCAATCAGTTTTAAACAAAAACATGGCGAGATGTGAAATAGGGAAGGATAGTGCAAAATCCCCATTCCCACCCCACTCTGGGGCCAGCCAGAGGTGGTATTTGCCAGTTCTCCGAACTACTCAAAATTTCCACAATTGGTTCTCCAGAACATGTCAGAACCTGCTGAATAAACCCTGGTTTATTCCCCTGACAACCCTCATCCCTTTTCCCCCCTCCTTGCTTCCCTCTCTCATGTTTTGTCTTGGGCAGGGGGCTGGACTAGAAGGCCTCCAAGATTCCTTCCAGCCCCATGATTCTGTGCATCTCTGTTTCTCTACTGTTAGCCACCATCTCTCTCTCTCCCTCTCCCTTTTTCTCTCTCCCTCTCTCTCCTTCTCTTTCTCCCTTTCTCTCCCTTTCTTTCCTTTTTCTCTCTCCTGTTTTCTCTCTCTCTCCTTATGTCTCTCTCCTTTCTCTCTTTCTCTCTCTCCCTTTCTTTCTCTCTATCCCTCTCTTTCCCTTTCTCTCCTTCTCTTTCTCCCTTTCTCTCCCTTTCTCTCTTTCTGTTTCTCCCTTCCTTTCTCTCTCTTCCTTTCTCTCTCACTATCCCTCTCTCTCACTTTCTCTCCTTCTCTTTCTCCCTTTCTCTCTCTTTCTGTTTTCTCCCTTCCTTTCTCTCCTTTCTCTCTCTCCCTTTCTCTCTCTCTCTCTCCCCTTATGTCTCTTTCCTCTCTCCCCTTTTCTCTCTCTCTCTCTCTTTCTCTATTTATCTATGCCCCCTAGCCTCTCACCCTCTTCCTTCTCTCCCCTCGGCTGGTCCTCTTCTTCTCCTTCTCTTCTTTCTTTCTAAACACTTCCTCCCTCCTCCTCCTCCTCCTCTCGGGAGCCCCGCACTCCCCCGAGCGTTATGACTTCATCCCGGCGCGCGCGAGGGCTGCCGGCAAGGAGAAATAAATCTTCATAAAGGCTGGGTTGTGATTAATCCGTGGGCCAAGGCTCGAGAGCGGGACCTTTCCCATTAGTGGATAATGGGAAGATGGAAAGCTCCTGTCGCCGGCAGTAGCTGCCCGTCATTTGTTCCACTTTGCACTCCATTTGGCGGGGAGACTACAAGGCACTCCATCAAAAATATTTTCAGAGTTAATTTCCGTCCCTTAATCTGCTTGATTCTTATTTTGTATCGAATGGCAGAATCGATTTTCGTGGCGACTAAATTAAATAAGGATCTTTTCATGCATGGGGGAGCCTGGGAGGTAAGGGGAGAGGTGGGAGGGGGGAGGAAGAGAGCAAGGAGGAATTAGAAAAAGAGGAGGAAAGGGGGTGACTGGCAACGGGATATTTCTTTTTTGGGGAGGGGGGGAGATAACAGCCTCCCCTCCCCATCTGTTCCCACCATTCACATGTGTATCAGAGAGGCCATACACAGAACCGTCCTGATTTTTGGCGCTCAAATTCTTCTGGACTGGATTCAAAGCTATGATCCTGCACAGTGGTGAAATCCAGCAGGTCCTGACAGGTTCTGGAGAACCAATAGTATTCCAGCAGAAATTTTGCGTAGTTCGCCGAACCGGTAGTGGAAATTTTGAGTACTTCGGAGAACCGGTAGCGGAAATTTTGGGTAGGTCTGAGAACTGGTAGTGGAAATTTTGCGTAGTTCGCCGAACCGGTAGCAGAAATTTTGGGTAGGTCTGAGAACTGGTAGCGGAAATTTTGAGTAGTTTGGAGAACTGGTAGCGGAAATTTTGAGTAGTTTGGAGAACTGGTAGCAGAAAATTTGAGTAGTTCGGAGAACCAGCAAATACCACCTCTGGCTGGCCCCAGAGTGGGGTGGGAATGGAGATTTTGCAGTATCCTTCCCCTGCCATGCCCACCAAGCCATGTCCACAGAACTGGTAGTAACAAAATTTGAATTTTACCACTGATCCTGCCCATTTGAGTCCTGGTATTTTGCATTTTGGAGAAGGTGGGGAAGACCATTTAAACAGCCCAGCCTTCATGGACTTCCGGTCCATTCAACGCTCAAAGGGAGAAGCTGTATAATTGTAAGAGTCTCACTTGACGGCAAAATAAAAATAAAAATGGGCAACCTGTAAATTTAATAAATAGAAATAATCCAGATCATAAAAGCAAAGAAATTGGTGGTCGGTCCTTCCTAGGGCTTTTATTCTCCAATAAATCAAAGTCGGCAGCTCGGATGGCAGGAGAAGCATTGCATATCTCAACACACCCTGATATGCGAAGCTCAGATATAGGAGTCAGGAATTTGACTTTGTCAAGTACGCAACGTAGTTACCTAGTTGAGTAATGAAAGGTTTGTTTGCAAGCAAACAACCAAACCCAGAGAGCACCAAGTCCCTCCCAGTCCAATCCTGAGCTACAAATATTCTCATCCCCAGGTAGTCATAAGTGTGAATACAGAAAGTAAGTCCCTTTTTTAATACCGTTGCAGACCGTTCAGAAGGCGCGCGAAGAAAAGCGGTATACAAGGACAGTTCCCCCCCCCACCGTACCATCACTCTGCTAAACAGCTAATTCCCACAGCACTGTCAAACTATCTACTAAGACTGTATTACTATTATTCTTCTCATCCTTCCTATATCTCCTCCCTCTTATGACTATAACCTTGTTGCTTGTATCTTTATGATTTATATTATTTTATTTAGTTTTATTTAGTATGATTTGATTGCTTATTTAGTATCCTATGACTCTCACAAAGTGCTGCATCTTACAACAATAAGACAAATTCCTTCTGTGTCCAATCACACTTGGCCAATAAAGAATTCTGTTCTATTCTACCCTACCCTACCTATTCTATTCTAATTTCTGTTCTGTTCTAATTTCTGTTCTATTTCAACTTCTGTTCTACTCTATTCTATTCTATTCTATTCTAATTTCTATTCTATTTTAATTTCTACTCTACTCTACTCTACTCTACTCTATTCTATTCTATTCTATTCTATTCTATTCTATTGTCCTATCCTATTCTATCCTATCCTATTCTTGTTTTATTCTATTCTAATCAGCAACTTTTCTCAGCAATCAACAAAAGGAGCCAAAATTAAGGCCCCGGGTTTGAATTATTCCATGGACATTTCCCCTTCCTAGGAAGCAAATCGCAGAGCTCCAGGATGCCGCCCAGCCCCAAGAAGCAAGGGAGAGTGGGGGCTGTTGACAAAGAATAATCATCCAAAAGACAAATACACCAACAAGCCATCTCTTTCCTTGTCCATGTCAGGCTTAAGCGTCCCTTCCCATCCCCGTCCTCCCCCCTCCCCAATCAGGCCTATCTGTGTTCATTTCATCCGCCATTCTTCTTCCGTTGTCAGATGGGCTGGCGGGCACCCCCTCCCTCCCCCCCCAGCCCATTCGGGGGTCCCCACGGGGGAGGGAACGCTGCTCCTTCCGTCTGCCTCACATCACCCTTTTGCCCAGAAAAGCAGTGAGTTCATTTATTTGCGCCAGAGCCATAGCAATTCATTTATCTCTCTTTTTTTCTGCATCTTTGACAGCTTGACGTGCCACTGGTTCTCACCAATGCCATCACACGGGGGTGCGCGCACCCACACAACACCCACACATAACACACACACACACACACACACACACAGAGGCCCTGGGCCTGTGCATTCTACGTTTCTTCTCATCTGCCTTCTCTTTTCACCATTAAAAGAAAAAAAATTCTGGGAATTATTATTATTATTTTTTTACTCTAATGATTACAGTAATAATAATAATGACCGCATTTTATTTTATATGCATTTGAGGTTTTGCATCATTTTTTAATCTTTTTGTTTGTTTGTTTGTTTGTTTGTAAGATCGTAAGCTGCCCAGAGTTACTCCGTGCTAAGAGGAGAGGCCAATACATTTTACAAACAAACCAATGAACAAATTATAGGCTGAATGTTTTACAGCCTCTGTAAAGGCTTCTGGAAGGCAAACCAGTTCAGCAATAAAAGGAGGGGGGGAAAACGGATGTCTTTGGAAAAATAGACAAATAGTCTAGCCGGCACATTTTTACTTTATAAGAATCTTGTGTGTTTGTGTGTGTGTTTGTGTGTGTATTCATTCATTCATTCATTCATTCATTCATTCATTCATTAAGAAAATGGATAGGGCCGCCCAACTGACTCACAGTGACGTACAGGAACAAAATTCTAATAAAAAAATAAACACTCCAATACAGCGATTTTCAAAATTAATACTCCAAAACTCCCACCCTCCAATTGAACAGCTTGCCTCCAGAAATTGTGGGCCAATGGTGGGATTCACATTTTTTTTTACTACCAGTTCTGTGGGTGTGGCTTGCTGGGCGTGGCATGGCTTGGTGGGTGTGGCTTGGTGGGTGTGGCATGGCTTGGTGGGTGTGGCTTGCTGGGCATGGCAGGGGAAGGTTACTGCAAAATCCCCATTCCCTCCCGATCAGCTGAAACAGAGAATAGATGGGGGCGGGGCCAGCCAGAGGTGGTATTTACGGGTTCTCTGAACTACTCAAAATTTCTGCTACCGGTTCTCCAGAACTGGTCAGAACCTGCTGAATACCAACTCTGGTGTATTCATTCACTCATTCATTCATTCATTCATTCATTCATTCATTCATTCAGAAAATAGATAGGGCTACCCATCTGACTCACAGTGACATACAAGAATAAACTCCAATAGAAAAATAAAACTCCAATACAGTGATTCACAAAAATAATACTCCAAAATTCCCACCCTCAATTAACCAATTAAACGGCTTCCCTCCAGAAGTTGTGAGTATTTCCATCATTGGAGGTTTTCAAGAACAGCCTGGACCGCTTGTCTGAAATAGTATAAAGGTCTCCTGCCTGAGCAGGGGGTTGGACTAGAAGACCTCCATGGTCCCTTCCAACTCTGTTATTCTGTTAGAGGTAGTCCTCGACGTACGACCGCCATTGAGGCCAAAATTTATGTTGCTGAGCGAGAAATTTGTTAAGTGGCTTTTTTTTTTCTTGCCGCATTTGGGAAGTGAACCACCGCAGTTCTTAAATTCGTCCCTCGGTTGCTAAGTGAGTCTCGCTTCCGCGTTGACTTTGCTTGTGGGAAGGTCGCAAAAATGTGATCACGTGACCCCGGACACTGCCTGGTAACAAATGTGAAACTCTTCATCTCATTTACTTGGTGTATTTCAGCTTCTGAGCGAGCTGAGCCTGGAGCCATTTATGGCTCTCTGCGTTAGGCAAAATCTAGAAAATTAGGTTGACAATCCACAATATCTTCACTTTTTAATGTTTTATCTCTACATCCCTGAGCAAACACCATTTGTCACTGATCTCTCAACCACATAAGTGGACAGTCCAAAGTCCAGAAAGTTTAGCAATGGGGAAAAAAAAGAAAGATTGGCCTAGCCCTAGGCAAATATTTACCTACCTCTACAGAATATGCAGCTCAGGGCAACTTTCTCAAACCTCTAAATACATTAAACCGCAATATTAATATTTCCATTATAAGATTGTGTTGGAGGTATCTTTGTGTCATTCAGTGAGAAGAAACCACGATACCTGGAGATTATCTCTCTGAGAAGGCGCAAGCCATTTTTTACTTTAAAAGTGGGGAAAGCTGAATTCCCCAGAGATAATATTCTCTGCCCCTTGGATCTCAATGACTCACTCATTCTACATCCAGGTAGTCCTCCATGTACGACCCACAATTGAATCTTGTGAATTAAGTGAATCTTGCCCCATTTTACGACCTTCCTTGCCACCGTTGTTAAGCGAATCACTTCAGCTGTGACGTTAGCGGCACAGTTGTTAAGTGAATCCGGCTTCCCCACTGACTTTGCTGGTCAGAAGGTTGCAAAAGAGCCACCACCTTCGGATTCTGCAACCGTCGTAAATGTGAGCCAGTTGCCAAGCACCCGAATGTTGACCACGTGATTTACAGGGGAGGCGGTAAACGTTGTAAGTGTGAAAAATGGTCATAAGTCGCTTCCTCCCCCCCCCAGGGTCATTGCAACTTTGAACAATTACTAAACAAACGTGTGATACGTCGAGGACTACCTGTGTATGTTCTTCTCCGAAAAATCAACATTGTTTCTTTGCAAATCATATCCCTTAACTCCCTTTAACAAGGTTAAAGTCTGGGGCTTCCGTTCACCTCCTAGTTGCCCCACCTGATTTACTCACACTTTCCCTATCAACTCATTCTGAGCACAGCCCCAATCACATTCTCCGCCCTGACCACAAAGTCTATATAACAGATGGTCATTGACGGAACAGAATTTCTTGCCTAAAGACAGCTGGTCAACAGAAACATCTGGGGTTTTGGTGGTGTATTTTTAAAAACAAAATACAGGTAAGAGAAAGTAAGCCTGTGTGGAAATGTTTGCAAATCCTCTGTCGATGCCAAGTTAGTTTTTGGAGAAGGAACAAGAATAAATAGGAGTTGAAAAACTTTGAGGCTTCCCTCTATTGCTACCTTCTAATATTGTGTGTTTGGTTTGGTCATAGATTATGTTAAATTGAGCTGTGTGATTTGTAGGTTATTATATTAAAAGAAGGGTGGCTCAGTGGCTAAGACGCAGAGCTGGTCGATCAGAAAAGTCAGCAGTTTGGCGGTTCGAATCCCTAGCGCCGCGTAACAGAGTGAGCTCCCGTTACTTGTCCCAGCTTCTGCCAACCTAGCAGTTCGAAAGCACGTAAAACATGCAAGTAGAAAAATAGGGACCACTTTTGGTGGGAAGGTAACAGCGTTCCGTGCACCTTCAGCATTTAGTCATGCTGGCCACACGACCACGGAGACGTCTTCGGACAGCGCTGGCTCTTCGGCTTTGAAACGGAGATGAGCACCGCCCCCTAGAGTTGGGAACGACTAGCACATATGTGCAAGGGGGAAAACCCTTACCTTTTCTATTAAAAGAAATTAGAAACAACCTGTAAGGATTTTTTTTGCAGTGGGTTAATAATAAAAAGAAGAATAAGGGGTGGATCCATTGTGTTGAGAAGAATGATAGGATAGGTGATAGAGAAAGGATTGAGTGCCTTAAATCTTCTTGAGGCCTGGGTCCCCTCTGAGCTTGGTTGTTTTCTTGCAGACGTTTCATTACCCAACTAGGGAACCTCATCAGTGCTAGGAGTGGGGTTTGCTCTCGGTTTATATTCTAGTGGCTTGCCCTGTCAGTGTTGGTGGGGTTGGGTCTTAGAAGTTCTTTGGTTGGGCTGTTTATTGTTGGCTTGTTTGGCAATTCCTTGATTGGGGTATTGTTTACTTGATGGTTGGTCTGATGTTAACATGGTGTTAATCAAATCTTCACTTCGGTCTTCTCTCTGGCAGAAAACTGGGTTCCGTTGGACTCCAGCAGAGTGTCTTAAGTCATAGCATGGGTGATTGATTTGAGCTCATGATATGGGAACAGAACAATTAGCAATAGCAATTGCAAAATTATCCGGGAAGCCATGGAGATGTCCTGCTACAATGAACAGAATGGAATGAGCTTATCTGGAACGTATTATCTAATACAGTGTTTCTCAAACTTGGCGACTTTAAGTCCTGTGGACTTCAACTCCCAGAATTGAGAGTCCTGGAAGTTGAAGTCCACAGGACTTAAAGTCGCCAAGTTTGAGAAACACTGATCTAATAGCAATAGCAATAGACTTATATACCGCTTCCCAGTGCTTTAAAGCCCTCTCTTAAGCGGTTTACAGAGCCGGTGTATTGTCCCCCAACAATCTGGGTCCTCATTTTACCCACCTTGGAAAGATGGAAGGCTGAGTCAAGCTTGAGCTGGTCAGGATCGAACTGCTGTCAGTTGGCAGAGTTAGCCTGCAATGATGCATTCTAACCACTATGCACAATGGAAGGGAGGGAGGAAGGAAAGAAAAAAGGAAGGAAGGAAGGAAGGAAGGAAGGAAGGAAGGAAGGAAGGAAGGAAGGAAGGAAGGGGAACGGAAAAAAAGCAGAGCAATAGCACTTAAGACTTTTATACTGCTCTACAGTGTTTTATAGCCCTCTCTAAGTGGTTTACAAGTCAGCCTCTTGCCCCCAATAATCTGGGTCCTCATTTTACCCACCTCGCAGTCGTTGCTGGGGTATGTCTAGTTTAATTAAAAGAAGGACCAGGGGTGACTTGATAGCAATGTTCCAATATCTCAGGGGCTGCCACAAAGAAGAGGGAGTCAAACTGTTCTCCAAGGCACCTGAGGGTAGAACAAGAAGCAATGGGTGGAAACTAATCAAGGAGAGAAGCAACTTAGAACTGAGGAGAAATTTCCTGACAGTTAGAACAATTAATCAGTGGAACAGAAGTTTCCTCCAAAAGTTGTGAATGTCCCAACACTGGAAGTCCTTAAGGAGATGTTGGATAGCCATCTGTCTGAAACGGGTTTCCTGCCTAGGCAGGGGGTTGGACTAGAAGACCTCCAGGGTCCCTTCCAACTATTCCTATTCCATTCCTGTTCCTGTTCCTGTTCCTATTCTACTCTACTCTACTCTACTCTACTCTACTCTACTCTACTCTACTCTACTCTACTCTACTCTACTCTACTCTACCTATTCCATTCCATTCCTTTTTTCCTTTATTCTATTCTATTTCATTCCATTCCATTCTATTCCATTCCACACTATTCCAAGATGAATGTAGTACAGATTTCTTATTCAGCTGGGCTAAGTTTTATCTGTGAAAAAAAAGGATTGTAGGAAACTCAAGCAAGCGAGAATGAGGAGTGGGAAAATACCCCGTTATGCTTCCTAGAAGTCTGCAAAACATGTTTTGTTAAAAACAAAAAGCGGAACTGGAAGCTGAAGGCAAACTTCAGGGGTCTGCCTTCATGTCAGCCCGTGCGGCGAAGAAGCTGCACTACAAATGCAAAAAAAAAACCAAACCTACACAACTCAGCTGCGCTGAAGGGCGAGGCGCAAGTTAGAAGCGAGCTGCCTTGAAATCAATGGGATTTTCTTTCAACTGAATGTTTTTAGGATTGGATGTTAAGCTCATCGATTGCAGGCAACCCAAAGCCCAGTTAAATGTTTAATTCCCATTGATTGCAATAGGGGCTTTTTCTCTTCATGAAAGTCTAGTGGAGCCTTGGAGGCTAACTTGGTTATTGTAGCCTGGGGTTTCCTCTTACTATAACAGATATATCTTCATGAATTCACTTCGGCTAAAACAAGGTTACCAGGGAGCAATTTAAAAAGCAAACCGAAAAGAAAAAAGAAAAAAAGAGAAGAAACGATCGGCGTTTTTGTTTTCTCGGTGGTCTATGCTGAAGAGATCAGTGGGTGATCATGGAGAACCAACTCTCTGTGAAATCCTGAAACTTAGCAGCGAGGCCTAATTCAAACGTTGGCATCTGTTTTTTTAAAAAAATCTATGATGTCAAAATGCAATTCCTCAGCAGACTAAGTATAAGTAGCCCTCAAGCAGGGGTGGGTTCCTGCCAGTTCTAACCTCTTCTACAGAAGAGGTTCCACAAATCTACCATGCCGTTTAGAACCGGTTCCAGCTCCCTCCCTCCCCCCCGCCCGTCTGCACATCATCAAGATGAAGAGCGAGAGGAGGAATTCTGGGAGTTGAAGTCCACAAGTCTTAAAGCTGTCAAGTTTGAACACCCCTGGGGTTTTTTTTCTAAAGGGTTAGGGGTGCAAGGGTCTTGTAACTTGACAGCTTTAAGACTTGCACACTTCAATGCCAGAGTCCCTGAGCCAACATGACTGGAGGAGGAATTCTGGGAGTTGAAGTCCACAGGTCTTAAAGCTGTCAGGTTTGAACACCCTTGGGGTTTTTTCTCTCTAAAGGGTTAGGGGTGCAAAGGTCTTGTAACTTGACAGCTTTAAGACTTGCGTGCTTCAAATGCCAGAGTTTCTGAGCCAACATTTTGGTTGCTAAGCAAGAGCGTTGTTAAATGGGTTTCACCACATTTTACAAGGTGGCCATGCCCACCCAGTCACATGACTGCCAAGCCACTCCCACCTGATCACATGGCTGGCAAGCCACTCCCACCTGGTCACATGGCCGGCAAGCCACTCCCACAAAGCAGGCCACACCTACAGAAGAGGTTCTAAAAATTTTTGAAACCCACCACTGCTCAAGTTAGGATCACCATTGAGCCCCCCAAAAAAATTACGTTGCTAAGTGAAACATTTGTCAAGTGAGCTTGCCCCCATTTTACGACTTTTCTGGCCACCGTGGTTAAGCGAATTGTTGCATTTGTTATAAGTTCGTAACACGGTTGTTAAGTGAATCTGGCTTCCACCTTGACTTGGCTTGTCAGGTGGTCGCAAAAGGGATCACGCAACACCATGGGTCATCACGACCATCATAAATAGGAACCAGTGGCCAAGCGTCTGAATTTTGATCATGTGACTGTAAGGATGCTCCAACAGTTATAAGTGTGGAAAACGGCCATACGTCATTTTTTTCAGTGTCGGGGTAACTTTGAATGGTCACTAAATGAACTGTTGTAAGTTGAGGACTACCTGTATTGCTCATTCATATGAATTGTGGGTGGAGTAGAAGCTGGGTCTCCTTGTACCACACTGGCTCTTATTTTGGGTAGAGGTCTGTGGAAGGGACATGGTGGCTCAGTGGCTAAGACGCTGAGCTTGTCGATCAGAAAGGTGGGCAGTTCAGCGGTTCGAATCCCTAGCGCCGTGTAACGGAGTGAGCTCCCGTGACTTGTCCCAGCTTCTGCCAACCTAGCAGTTCGAAAGCATGTAAAAATGCAAGTAGAAAAATAGGAACCAGCTTTGGTGCGAAGGAAACAGCGCTCCGTGCACCTTCAGGTTGAGTCATGCCGGCCACATGACCACGGAGACGTCTTCGGACAGCGCTGGCTCTTTGGCTTTGAAACGGAGGTGAGCATCGCCCCCTAGAGTCGGGAATGACTAGCACATATGTGCAAGGGGAACCTTTACCTTTACCTTACAGTGGAAGGAGAAGTTATTTGCAGAAACTCAAACTTATCAGCACCACATGACCAAAACTCTTGATAACAAAGGAATGGTCTCCCTCCCTTCAGGGTGTAGCTCCAGCCTTCCATTTTCTCCTGCTCTTCATTCCTTTCTATTCAGATAACCACAACACGCCTGATTAGGTCCCACATCGAAATCGTCTGGTGTTTCGTTGGAGGAGGGACCCTACAGACCTGGCCACCAGATTTGCAAAAAGGTGTTAGGCAGGGATGTGGAGGGAAGTCCTTGCTCACATCCCACACATTGAGATGTCCTTAGTGCTCTCTGAGCTTGGCTACTTATTTCAGAGGTAGTATATTCAGCCAGTTCTGACAGGTTCTGGAGAACCGGTAGCGGAAATTTTGAGAGTGGGGAGGGAATGGGGATTTTGCAGTATCCTTCCCCTGCCACGCCCACAAAGCCACGCCCATATGGCCAGCAGTAAAAAAATGCCACCGGTTCAGGTGAGCTGGTATTTCCAAGGATCAGCTGTGACACGCGATTTAAATTAGCTAGAAAGCAGGATTTCTAGCTAATCTAAATTGCATGGATTCCCCCCATACACACACTCGTTGTTCTACTTAGCTTTCAGGCGTGCTTGGTAGCAGGCTCCGCCCACCCTCCCGGACGTTTTCACATCCGTTTTTGACACTGCGCATGCGCAGAAAGTCCATGCATATGCTCACATTTGCGAAACGGTAACGAAGGTAAGTAGATTTCACCTCCTGGCTTAAACCCAGCTAGAGTACCTGGAAATAAGGAGGAACTTTCTGGCCGTGAGAACAATCAACCCATGGAACAGAAGTTGCCTTCGGAAGTTTCATCCCTGGAGCTTCATCCCTGGAGGCTTTCAAGAAGAAACTGGATTGCCCTCTGTCAGAAATGGTGTAGGGTCTCCTGCGTGGGCAGGGGGTTGGACTAGATGACTTACAAGGTCCCTTCCAACTCTGCGAATCTATAATCTGTAAAAATCCAGATGACTGCTGGAGGCCAGCAATGGTAGATCTAGCCAATCTCATGCCTTCCCCACTGTGCTTAATCCCTGGAGGCTTTCAAGGGGAGATTGGACTGCCATTTGTTGGGGGATGGTATAGAGTCCCCTGCTTGGGCGGGGTTGGGGGTTGGACTAGATGACCTACAAGGTCCCTTCCAACTCTTTTAAACTATGTATCATACAAAGGGTGTGCAGGCTGACCATTCCCATCAGCTGTCACAAGGTGCCCAGAAAGAGGGAGCATAGGAGGGGAGGAAGTGACAGTAATCCTTTTCTCTCAAAAAAATATTCTAAAATTGGAGCTGATACTTGTGGGTGTGTCTGGACCGCTTTTCCAAGGATGACAAACTGACCGGACACCATTTTAATGCCGCAAGGATGGGAAGGAAGTTTCCCATCCCTGCGATGTGGTATGGTGGCCTACAGGTGGAGCTCTTGCCTCTCAATCGTGAGGCTGTGAGTTCCATCCTAGATAGAGGCAGATATTTCTCTCTCTGGGCACACCGAGAATACATTTGCTGGAAAAAAAAACCTCCGCATTGACGACAGGAAAGGCATCCGGCCAGTAAACACTCTTCTAGCTCCGTTCAGTTGCCCAGACTCCACAAGGGATTATGGGTCATTAAAAGAGGATGATGAATGATGGGGAGAAAGGTTGCCAGTTGGGAAACCTGTTGCCAGGTCTCTCAAGACCCAAAGTCTTACAATACAATACAATACAATACAATACAATAGTAGAGTTGGAAGGGACCTTGGAGGTCTTCTAGACCAACCCCCTGCCTAGGCAGGAAACCCTATACCGTTTCAGACAAATAGCTATCTAATATCTTCTTAAAGACTTCCAGTGTTGGGGCATTCACAACTTCTAGAGGCAAGCTGTTCTTCTTGAAGCTGCTGATGTGATAATCGAAATAATTGGTCTTCCTGGCCTCCTCCTCTTTCTTGCCTTTCCTCTCCTCCTCCTCCTCCTCCTCCTCCTCCTCCTCCTCCTCCTCCTCCTCCTCCTCCTCCTTCCTAGGGTTAACATGGCCTATCAATCGGAGGTGATCATTGACGCTCAGCCGCAACCTGCAGGCACCAACTACACGTTCAATAGTGAAGGAAGCTGGAATTCAGAGCTGTGTGACTGCTGCTCTGACATGGGCATCTGTGAGTAATGGAGGCATTTGGGGAAGCGAAGGTGGGGAGGGCGGATCCCTTGTGGTTGGCTTTACATGGCAAAAGCAAGGACCAGGGGTCTCCACGAAGGGAGTCAAACATGTCAAGATGGAAGCCACAAATGCGCAATCCTTTTTTGCGAATTGCATTTCAGCTTCTTTTCAACCCACCGCAAATCATCATCGTTTAATGACCCCATAATCCCTTGCCGGGTGGACTCCAAAAAAAAGAAGAGGTGGCTGCAGGCATCTCGCGACAAGTGGGGGGGGGGGGCGAGATGCGGGCTGAGTTCTCCAGTGGGAACGGCTCAGCCCTGGCTTGCCTTCCCTGGCAGCCAGGCAGAGATGAAATTCATTTTTTTTTACTACTGGTTCTGTGGGCGTGGCTTGGTGGGCGTGGTATGGCTTGGTGGGCGTGGCAGGGGAAGGATACGGCAAAATCCCCATTCCCTCCCCACTCTGGGGCCAACCAGAGGTGACATTTGCCGGTTCTCCGAACTACTCAAAATTTCCGCTACCGGTTCTCCAGAACCTGTCAGAACCTGCTGGATTTCACCCCTGCAGCCGGACCAGTTGCAGGAGGAAGGTACGGCCGCGGCCACGGGACGAAGAAAGAGGCAGTCGTGGGGGAGGAAGCGGGCAGGGAGATTAAGGGCTGAGACCTCTGAAGGAGGGGAAACGGGGCAACGCATCGCACTTAAGGCAGAGTGGGTGCCAGCTCCGGGGCCTCAGGGAAGGGTGATGTTAAGGAAAAATATAGTATTAATTCCATTTTTTTTCCTACTGGGTTCTGTGGGCGTGGCTTGGTGGTGGTGGTCGTCATGTGACTGTGTGGGTGTTGAGTGATGTCAGGTTGGCCACGCCCACTCCATCACAGGACCACCTCCATCACCAAGCCACGCCCACCGAACCGGTGGGGAAAAAAATTTGAATTTCACCACTGTCCAGAATCCACCCTGCAAAGGATTATGGGGTCATAAAAAAGAGATGATGATGATTGATTGATTAGTTTATAATATATAATAAAAAAAATACAAAAGATAACAATAGGAAAATAAGGGGGGAAAAAGGGAAGGGAAAGGTGTGGGGCAAAGGGGGAAAAAAGGGAAGAAACCGTGTTGCGTTCCAACTCCCTTTGATGCAGTAGAATAAGATAATAAGTAACATCAACTTTCTTACTTTTGCATAATAGTTTAAACTAGCCGTTTCTGTAACAACAAACCTATTCATCGTAAAACCCAAAATCAAAGTTTCTTCCCTCCCCTCCCACCTCAATCACAAAATCCAGAAGTGGTTTCCGAAGTCCACAAGTCTTAAAATTGCCAACTTTGAACACCCCTGAATTCCTAAAAGGAGTTTAAAAAGAACCTCTCACCCTTTTCCTTCCTTTCGTCCAGGTCTCTGTGCCGCTTTTTTACCCTGTGTTCTTGCCTGTCGGGTTTCGGAACAAGCCGGGGAATCCTGCTGCCTCCCATTTTTGCCGGGCTCCCTGATCGCCCTCCGTACAGGAGTGCGCGGGAAATACCGTATTGAGGTAAAAAAAAAAGGCGGAGCGTCGAAAATAAAAACACCCATTGGGTTGGGGAAAGAAGATGGCTGTGACCGGATGTGACGGTGTCTCTTTTATTCCCTAAAGCAGGGGTGTCCAAACTTGGGAACTTTAAGACTTGTGGACTTCAACTCCCAGAATTCCCCAGCCAGCCATGCTGGCTGGGGAATTCTGGGAGTTGAAGTCCACAAGTCTTAAAGTTCCCAAGTTTGGACACCCCTGCCCTAAAGAGACAAAAGAGGAAGTCACCGGGGTGGTATTGACTTACCTTCCTTACCATTTCACAAATGTGAGCTCAGCCTTCCGCACATGGGCTTTTGGCTTTAAAAAGTGCCTACATGGGATGCCGTAGAGTGGGTGGGCGGAGTCAGTCACGATTTCCGCTATCGGTTCGGGCGAACTGGTCCGAACTGGCAGGATACGACCTCTGGAAGTCATCTTCCCCTCCTTCCTTGATTCTCACCATGAGGTCCAGCCCTGGGGTGAAATTCTACCAGAACCGGTATTTCCGACGCTCAGCCAGGTGACAATCAGCTGTGACGCACAATTTATATTAGCTAGAATCATCAGATTTCCTGCTTTCTAGCTAATCTAAATTGTGTGACACAACTCCCTCCCCCTGGATTCCCCCCCACCCCCACCCCACTGTTCTTACCTTTGCAGACTCGGAACCAGGGGTGAAATCCAGCAGGTTCTGACAGGTTCTGGAGAACCGGTAGCGGAAATTTTGAGTAGTTCAGTGAACTGGCAAATACCACCTCTGGATGGCCCCAGAGTGGGGAGGGAATGAGGATTTCGCGGTATCCTTCCCCTGCCACGCCCACCAAGCCACGCCTACAGAACTGGTAGTAAAAAAAATTGGAATTTCACCACTGCTTGGAAGGCTTCAAAGTGTTCCTTTTTGTTAGTGCTGCGTGCATGCATGCGCGAAAAGCACACACTACCGAAGCGGTAGCAGACTTCAGGGGATTTCACCACTGTTCCAGCCTCATCACTGACCTCCTCTCTTTTAACCCATGCCTTTGTTTTCCACTCAGGGGTCTATCTGTGAAGACTGGGTGGTCATGTCCTTCTGCCCACTGTGTGGCCTCTGTCAGATGGCAAGAGAGCTGAACAGGAACTGAGACGACAGAAAGAGGTGGACAGACTTCACTCTGGAGGAAGCAAAGGAAGAGTTGAAGAAATGAAACAAAGCTAATGCCGACCGATCTGAGGAAAGAGGACAGAAGATTACAGCGGGATTAATTTTCCTACCTCTTGGTTGACTCGAGTTTGAAACTCCACAAGACAAAATCCTGCAAAAAAGAATATGCACCAAAACACACAACCATACATATATTACATATATTATAGGAGAAAGGAGGGCGGAAATTACATCCCATAAGGAATTATATATAATTATGAGTAAATACAAAGTCACACGTATCTTCTAGAACTGTGATGGTGAACCTAGAGGTGGCATGGAGAGCCCTCACTGTTGACATGTGTGATGTTGCCCCAGTTCAGATCTCCGTGGCATTTCTTTCGTGAGCAGAAGCTTCTGTTTTGTCATTTGCAGGGAAACAGAAGCTCACGAAAGAAAAATATCTTACCTCTTGCCACACTGCCAGTGTGGGGATGCCGCGGCTCCCACCGGCCAGCTGGCCTTCGGGTCTGCGCATGCGTGCATTCGTGCATGCGCACCCTTCAGTTTGGGCATGCGCACGGACAGTTTGGGCACTTGGTTCTAAAAGGTTCGCCATCACTCTTCTAGAAGTTGTTTTCTTTCTCTCTTGGGTGTCATCTAGAGATCACCCAGAATCTTGCAGACCAGATCTGATAGTCCTAAAACAGCGCTTTTCAAACTTGAAAACTTTTAAGACTTGTGGACTTCAAGTCCCAGAATTCTTCCAGGCAGGCTGGGGAATTCTGGGAGTTGAGGTCCACAAGTCTTAAAATGGCCAAGTTTGAAGAAATCCTAGATTGAACTAGATTCTGAATGCAGCTGCCTGGTGGTGCTAACAAAAGAGTTAATCTCTTGCAGGAAGATTCAATAAACAGGGATTTTTTATGTTTATTCCTTCTGTCATTTCCACCTTGAAATATATGTCCTAATAAATCCTGATCTAAGACTCTGCTTGTTTTTTAAAAAAATAACTGCTACTTTTGGAAATGGGAAGTGTTGTGTTTCTTCGGACCGCTTGGTAATGTGTTTGTTTGAAACACACACACACACACACACACACACACACACACACCCCGATTGTTCTTTTCTCTCCATTAAATGTCCTGAAATCAGTTGGTTTTTTTATGGCTACGATTGAACATTTCAGCACAGTAGCTCTGTGCTTTTTAGCACATTATTCTCTCCCAATTGAGTTTATTTATTCATTTAAAGTATTTATGTAGCTGCCATAAAATCATAAAATAATTCTGGACAGATTTCAAGTTGCCAAACAATATAACACATTTAAAAAAAAAAAAAAACCAACCCCAACAGTAATAAAAATTGAAACGCAAACTGGTTCCACAACCACGCTTCCCAACCACATTCTTTTTTTTAAATTTTGTTTTATTGTAAACACTTATACACATCAACAAAAACATACACACTTTTTTTTTCCAAAAATTTTTTATTGGTTTTTACACATATATGGGGAAAGGTAAATGGGTATACAAATTTTTTTGGCAGCTCCCATACTAGTGTTAGTAACCCATCCAGCACTCACATACACAACACTTACATACACAAAACATACACAATAACATCGGAACTTCCTGTTCCTTCTTACAGCAGATAGCTATCGGCGCATTTTTTACAAACATTTTCCCCTCTCAGTCCATCTCTATACATTTTTACACTTATAATCCTATTATTTCTTACTCTTTTGCTTATCAGTCTATGTTTGGTTATTTGTATCAGACAGTCTTTATTGCTCTTTGACTAATATATAACTTTTTCTACTTCTGTAAATCCTACTTTTCCTACCTTCTTACCACTAATTCCTACTTCTTCTACAATACAAACTATATTTTCCAGATTCTTATTTCCTGTTTCTATCATCTAACCATTTATACCATTTTCCCCAAATTAAATAGGACTCTGTTTCCTCCTTTCCTTGAACTTCCTTGGTCAATTTATCCATCTCTGTGCATTCCAAGATCTTCCGTATTATCTCATCCTCATTTGGTACTGTGTTATTCTTCCATTTCTGTGCATATGCTATTCTAGCCGGTGTAAAGCATTAAAAAAAGCATTAAAAAAAAGCCAACACCGTTCACGGTTCTTGCAGATTTGCAGAAGACTACACCACCCATCATCCCCCACTCAGTATAACTTCCAAGCTAAGCGCAGCTGGTTGGGGGAAAAGGCGTGATCCCGTTATTTCCCCCGCTATGCATTAAACACAGCCAATAAACATGCCCCCTCCCCCGTATAGATTTAGAACAAAAATAAACAAAACGTGGCAATGGATGCAAATGACTGAGCTCGCCAGTAGGCGGCCACAAAAGACTCTATTACCCAGTAGGCTCCGCGCCTAGGAAAGTAAACATCCGCGCTCCTGCCCGCCCTCCCCTTGCCACGCAGACCGGTCGCTTCCGCCGAGGACCTGGATTGGGGTCTGTTGGAGGTGAGCGAGGTTCTGTTGCCAGGGGCAACCCCGGATGCAGGAGAGACTGGACCGCGCAGCATCGCAGGGGGCTCTTTTTTTGTCCCAGATGCCTGGGAAGAAAAAAAAGGTTTTATGCGGCGGCCAAGTTCTTTTGCCGACCGAAACCTGGGAGACACACCCGATGCCGGATTCACGGGACAGCCCAATTAGGAGCTCGGTCTAGTTGGGCGCCCCATATGGGCTCGTCCTGAGAGAGGGGCAAAGGCACCGTTTGTGCCAGGATGGGGCGGAAGGTAGCATCCAGTCTCCAGCGCTGGCCGGATAAAGGCTGTGAGAGACGCCCGTGTTAGCTGTCTCTAAAAGGGAGGGTGGCTTGAAAGAGAGAGGAAGGGCAAGGAAAGAAGATCAGGGATATTTACTAAAGACACAAGAGATTATAAAATGATGTATTTTATGTTTTATTTTAGTGCAATTTCCTGATGGGAGGTAATATGGTGTAATGGTGGAGGCATCAGGCTAGAAACGGGAGGTCAGTGAATTCTAGTTCAGCCTTAGGGATGGAAGCTGGCCGGGGGACTTTGGGCCAATCACCAGAAGGTGGTGAGTTCTAGTCCTGCCTTAGGCATGAAAGCCGGCCGGGGGACTTTGGGCCAATCACCAGAAGGTGGTGAGTTCTAGTCCTGCCTTAGGCATGAAAGCCGGCCGGGTGACTTTGGGCCAATCACTAGAAGGTGGTGAGTTCTAGTCCTGCCTTAGGCATGAATGCTGGCTGGGTGACTTTGGGCCAATCACCAGGAGGTGGTGAGTTCTAGTCCTGCCTTAGGCATGAATGCTGGCTGGGTGACTTTGGGCCAATCACCAGGAGACGGTGAGTTCTAGTCCTGCCTTAGGCATGAAAGCCGGCCGGGGGACTTTGGGCCAATCACCAGGAGGTGGTGAGTTCTAGTCCTGCCTTAGGCATGAATGCTGGCTGGGGGACTTTGGGCCAATCACCAGGAGGTGGTGAGTTCTAGTCCTGCCTTAGGCATGAATGCTGGCTGGGTGACTTTGGGCCAATCACCAGGAGGTGGTGAGTTCTAGTCCTGCCTTAGGCATGAATGCTGGCCGGGTGACTTTGGGCCAATCACCAGGAGATGGTGAGTTCTAGTCCTGCCTTAGGCATGAAAGCCGGCCGGGGGACTTTGGGCCAATCACCAGAAGGTGGTGAGTTCTAGTCCTGCCTTAGATATGAAAGCCAGTTGAATGACTTTGAGTGAGCAAAGTTTTCCTTCTATATCCAAATATATATTTATGATATGATCTTCTGGATAGCTCTAGATATTACCATGAGGATCAGTTTTGAGCCTCAAACAACCAGCGTTGTGCCTGACTCCCTTATCTCTCTTTCTATACAGCTTCTCCGTCTTAATTTACCATGGCTGGTAAAACTGGACAAGAACATCTCTTTAATGCAGCCACTGAGGTCGAGACAACCGGAGCGCTGTTGAGCAACAAGTAAGTTATGACAAGATCATTTTGCTTTTTCTAGCCGGATACCCTTAAAGCGTTGAATACAACTCCTATCCTCCTCAGCCATCACAGCTAAGAGGCATTGTGGGGGTCCCTGATGCTGTCGGAGCTTGGTTGTTTTCTTGCAGACGTTTCATTACCCAACTAGGTAGCATCATCAGTGCTAGAAGGGGATAGGATTTGCTTTCATTTTATATACTAGTGGCTTGCCCTGTCAATGTTGGTGGGAGTGGAGTTGATGGTTCCTTGATTGGATTGTTGTTTACTGTTGGCTTGTTTGTCTGGGTTGGTAGTTCCTGGATTGGGGTATTGTTTGTTTTTTGACTGTTGGTCTAATGTTAATGTTGGTGTTAATTTCTGTTCAACTGGGTGTTGATTGCTGGTGAGAAGATGTTTGGGTCTTTTTGTTTCCCTTTTGGCATTTGATTGTCTCTTTTGAATGGTATATACATGCTGTTTATCTCTATGTGCCTGTTGATGGCCATTTTGTCTGAGTGAAATTCCTTAAGAGGAATTGTAATTTAACACTCTTGAGGACAACGGAGTTGGAACACTGCTTTTTAAAAATAGCTGGGGAACTGACATGTCTATGGAGATATTCATCCAGGTCATGGTGGTCCCAAAGTTGCTTTTCAAAAGGCAGCTGGATTCCCCCCCCTTTCCTCCCCCCATGTTTATGTGAAGACCATTCTTCTAATTCTTTCGTGGCCTTCTGACTTTGTCCCTTCTAGGATCAACATCCCAGCACTCTTGCCCCAAGGCCCAGCTAAGGAATGGCTAGATCAGCGTCGGGCTACCATTCGCCCCTGGGCCAACTTTGTGGACCAGAGGCGCTTTGCAAAGCCTCAGAATTTTGGGGTACTGTGTAAACGGCTTGTCCGCAACGTGGAATATTTCCAGAGCAATTATGTCTTTGTCTTCCTAGGACTTATCGTCTATTGCCTGTAAGTAGATTTCATTGCTTCCTTGTTTACTTGTGTGGATGATGAATTCTCCTGATTCTGTGCTGCAAATATCACTGAGGATAGCAATAGCACTTACTTATACACCACTTTTGTCAGAGTGTGCACAGCGTGACTACTATTTTGAGACAACCCAGCAGTACACAGTACACAGGGGTTTCGTCTTTCAAACTGTGGTTTAAATACAGGACTTACATATACATACATACACGTGTCAGGAAAATACTAGGCAAGCAATCAATCTTCAATTCTACATGGAGAACTACAATGGAGAGAGATACACGAGGGGAGAGAGAGAGATGCCCTCACATGTCCTCTCTTATATATACAGCTTCTCAAAGTGGCAGTAGCCCTGCTGACTCATTCCCATTTCATCATCCTGGTTTACAGCCTTACAGCAGCTGGTATTAAATCATCATTACCCTGACAGCTTTACACTGTTTTACAACTCTCTCTAAGCGGTTTACAGGAGTCAGCCTCTTGCCCCCAACAATCTGGCTCCTCATTTTACCCGCCTCGGAAGGATGGAAGGCTGAGTCCACCTTGAGCCTGGTGAGATTTGAACTGCTAAATTGCAGGCAGACGTCAGTCAGCAGAAGTAGACTGCAGTACCGCACTCTAACCACTGTGCCGCCACAGCACACAGGCCTTCCACAGACCTTCATTTGTGCAGTGAAAGTTCCCGAAGCCCAGGGCAATCCCTTCAAAAATCCAACCACCTTTGTCAGCCCCGAGCGGGCAATCAAAACTCTGCTCCTTCGACATACGCATTTCAGGAAGACGCTTCTAGCCCCCAATTGTGGGAAAAGACAAATGGGAAATGTGTTCACCTAACTTCCCTCCCGTAGTTTGCGCCTGTGGGCTAAGCTGTGGGTTAAAGACCCAAAGAGATCAGCCAAAGAGTCCCATTCTGTGCATAAGGGGGTGAGGAAGGGTCAAACCACAACACTTATGTCATGAGCAAAAAATGACAATTGACATTCTTGCATCAGATGCTGGGATGCAATAATATACAGTGACGTTACCTTTGCATTGTGACATTTCCACATGCATTTTGTTATCTTGAGGTAACCTCAGTTTGCTACAAATGCCTGACTCTGTTCCTGATTCAGTGCTCATTTGGATAAAATTCTGTCTACAATATACATCAAGGAAAAGGATTCTGAGTGGCCTATACTCAGGCGCGTTAGGGAGCATTCAGAGCCTAGTACATAATCCACCTTTTGTTCCCAGGCATGTACAATTTTAGTTTGCAGAGCTTTTAGAAAATAGCCACCAAGGAAACCTGTAAAGGAATTAATATACTACCCAAATATACAAGTAGTGATTAGGGGATTGGAGGCTAAAACATATGAAGAACGGTTGCTGGAACTGGGTATGTCTAGTTTGATTAAAAGAACGACCGGGGGTGATATGATAGCAGTCTTCCAATATCTCAGGGGTGCCCCAAAGAAGGGGGAGTCAAACTATTCTCCAAAGCACCTGAGGGCAAAACAAGAAGTAATGGGTGGAAACTAATCAAGGAGAGAAGCAACTTAGAACTGAGGAGGAATTTCCTCTCAGTGAGAACAATTAATCAGTGGAACAACTTGCCACCAGAAGTTGTGGGTACTCCAACACAGGAGGTTTTTAAGAAGAGATTGGATAACCATTTGTCTGAAGTGGTGTAGGGTTCCCTGCCTGAGCAGGGGGTTGGACTAGAAGACCTCCAAGGTCCCTTCCAATTCTGTTTTGTTCTATTCTACTCTATTCTGTTTTATTCTATTTTTGTATATGTACAAACGTCTTCCCTTCTTAGTTACAATGGGTTTGGCCAGGTTTTTATTAATTCAATTTTAATTCCATGGAATTAGCAAGGAAATGAACGTGCTCCCCCACCATGTTGTTTCATGATGCATTTAACCCCACTGGTCTTTCCTTCCCACCTGTTAGCATCACCTCACCTTTACTTCTGATTGCACTCGCTGTGTTCTTCGGGGCCTGTTACATCATGTACTTGAAGACCCAACAGTCACAGCTTGTTCTTCTTGGTAAGTAGCAACCTTTTGCTCCCGCGGGGCTTTGCTGGATGGGGAATTCTGGGAGCTGAAGTCCTGCAGGCTTTAAGTTGCCAAGGTTGGAGACAATAAAAGTCTTCGAAAGCTACAGTTCCAAGAATAACTAGCAGATGGTGCTGTACCAACAAGAACAGTGTCCATCTTGCACAAATTTCCATACTTTGCTAGGCTCCAGCCTTCTCGTGTATTTCTAAACCAGAGAAAGCAAAGATGTGACCTCAAAAGCTGGCATCTCTTCAGTCAAGCATTCAAGGCTGCCCCCTTCTCTCTCTCTCTCTCTCCCTCTCTTTTTTTTAACAATTGAAGCCCAGCCTGCTTTCTAATTGAACTGTCTTTCCCTCTAGGGCGAGAACTCAGCACAGCCCATCAATACAGTCTGGCCGGAGCTGTCTCTTTTCCTTTCTTCTGGCTGGCGGGCGCTGGCTCAGCCGTCTTTTGGGTGCTGGGTGAGTAAACAGGAAAACGCCGTTCCGGGTGGACTCCCCTCCTCTGCCTGCAGGCTCCTTGGGGCTCTCTGAGTTTGGAGGGTTTCTTGTAGACGTTTCGTTCCCAAACTAGGTAACATCATCAGCGCTAGGAGGGAGTGGGGGTTTGCAGATTGGAGGAGAAGGAGAAAGTGAGGAGGAAAAGGAGGAGGAGGAGGAGGAGGAGAACATCAGTGGGGTCCCTGATGCTCTCTGAGCTTGTTGGTTTTCTTGCAGACGTTTCATTCCCAAACTAGGTAACATCATCAGTTCTAGAAGGGCGTGAGGTTTGCAGAATGGAGGAGGAGGAGAAAGTGAGGGGGAGGGAGAGGAGCTCAGTGGTGAGAGCACTGATGCCTTCTGAGCTTGGTGGTTTTCTTGCAGATGTTTCATTCCCCCACGAGGAAACATCAACACTGCTAGCAGAAAACCACCAAGCTCAGAGAGCACCAAGGGCTCCCCAGTTCAACTCTTGAGCTACAAATATTCTCTATTGTCATTACTCCTCTGTCTTTGCTCATATTTTGAACCATGCATGTTTGATGGCCTTAATCCAGTTTTGATTACCGTTGATGGTCCCTAATTAGGGCTTTGGGGTATTTTCATTGTTGCCACAGCAACCATTGCAAGCCTAATTGTAAAATTCAGTGTTCCAATTTTCTTCTCCTGTTGCTTCTTCCTTGCAAAAGAGCACCTATGCCGATTTCTGTTTGAAAAAGGGGTGAACGACTTAACTTGACATAGGTCCTTCTCAGGAACTGTAGCCCCGTTAAATCCTGCTCTCTGGGATTCTGTTCCATCATACCGTGTGTTTGAATCTTTCCTTTCCTTCCTTTCCTACTCTGGTTCATCCAGTTTTTAACCCTAAGACAGGGGTGTCAAACTCAAGGCCCACGGGCTAGATCTGGCCCATGGGATGCTTAGATCTGGCCCCTGGGGCTGCCCTGGAAATGAGCATGCAGGAAAGGACAGGAAAGGGGAAAGGGAAAGAGAAAAGAAAAAGAAGGGAAGACAGGAAGAGAGCAAGGAAGGAAAAATAAGGAAAAAGGAGAAGGAAAAGGGAAGAAAAAGAAGAAAAGGAAGGAAGGAAAAAGAAGAGAAGGAAGGAGAATATAATGAGAGAGAGGGAGGGTCTCAGGGAAGTCCTGCCTTAGCACTTGGACACCACAGATGCCCCTGACGCGAGTGACATCGAGGTGGCCACGCCTACCCTGCCCATCCCAGCCATGCCTGCCCCCCTCCCCCAAGGTCAAACACAATCCTGATGCAGCCCTCCATGAAATCAAGTTTGACACCCTTGCCCTAAGAGATGCTTAGGAGCTCTTAAGACAAAAGTCCCATCCCTGTGAACCTGAGACGAGGACAAGCTAGATCGCCCCATAGCCTCCTTTCCCATGGTTTCTCCTATCGTTCTCTGCAGGCGCCACCTTGGTCGTCATTGGTTCGCATGCCGCCTTCCACGAGCTGGAATCCTCCGAGACTGATGAGCTGCAGATGGAACCGGTGTAAAAAAGCTGCAGAACTTCCCCATTGGCTGTTACGTTGCCTGTGTATCCCAATCGCTGCTATTTCATTCAATGTCGATATGCCGACTTAAGTTGCAATGCCCTCCGAATCGTGAAAACTCCCCGTGGCTGCCCTAGATCGAGGATGTTTTTTCGTTTCTGATTTTTCCCCCCAGATATTTCTCCATCTCTGAAGGTCTAATTCCCAGTAGCCGTGTTTTTTTTTTCATTGCGTCTATAGTAGATTGCTGCTGTTAGATACTTCCCTTTGTAGGTATTTAGATCCCCTCCTTGCTTTCCCAATAGCTTAGAAGCCCCACATGCGCTCCGCCTCCTCCTGCCTGATTGGCTACATTAAAGAAAACGGTGACATTAACCCACTCCTCCTTGTGAGTGTTTTAACGTATATACCGCCCAAGGTTGCAGTGACCCACAGGATGACATCAAGCCTTATATACCGGACGACTCCGCCGAGTTCCCAGACTCCCAAGGTCGGCAGCTTATTCAGCAACGCTGCGTCAAAATGACATCTCGCAGGCGTTGTGCAACGCTGCCGCGTTGATCTGCCAGAGATGGGACATAGGAAAAGCAAAGCCATCAAGCTGGGTCTCTTCACTATGACCCTTCAGTAAATTAATCCAGGCGCTTGACATTGGCTCGTTTTTAATAGCTGGGGGCGTTTTGATATTCAAGCATCGTTAAGGCTGGTTCACACGGGACATAACGAAGAGGCATCTTCTCTGATGGAAATCTCTTCAAAATGTACAGGAGAGACCTTATTATTTTTTTAAAGCTCCCGTTTCTCTTCTGCAGTATTACTACCTCGATTGAGTATACGGGTAGCTTTCGACTTACAACAGTTCATTAAATGACATGTTGTGGCCTGTCGGCTGCTGGCAGTAATTTTTTGCACGCCAAACCACCCCTGCTGTGAAGCCATTACCAAGGCAATTCTACTACACTGTACAGTAGGAGCCATTTTACGGCAGTACAGTAGAAGCCATTTTAAGGCACAACAGGCTGTATCTTAACAGAACATCCCCTCCCCAAGGGGTGTTAGGGGTATCTTACCCCCACAGTATTTTTTTCCCAGAGAGTAAGACATCTGTGTACCACGTTTGGTTGAAATTGCTCAAGGAACATACATCATACAGCCATTTTTATATATATAATAAAGATGGGATATAAATAAATAAACAAACAGGGAGTATTTCAGGAGAGGCACAAGAAAGATGGCTTAATTATTTCCAATGAGGGGTGATTTTCTTTCAAGAGCACTCACATAGGAACACAACAAGATTCCCCATCCGGGTGTAAGTGGGATGTGCGATTAATGGTTTTCCTTGGGGCTGCCAGAAATAGGGTGCAATATCTGGAATGACCACCAGATGGCAAAGGATTCATTGTACCGTGGTTATTTAAATGTGGGTAGCCCAACATATTCAAAAAATGGGCGATGGTGGAGATATTTACGGGCCTTCCTCCCGTTACATTAACAATTTCCAAATAATATGAAAATATAATTCCCTTTCTTCCTTTTGCAATGGACATTGTTTTTTTCCTTGCAACCAGTGCCCTGTTTCTCAATCCTGATCATTTGAAGATGGGTGGGCTTCAACTGCACAGCTGGCTGGGGAATTCTGGGAGTTGAAGTCCACCCATCTTCAACAACCAAGGTTCAGGAATTCCGTTCCAATCACTTACTACTGACTTCCCAATCAGGTGTCCACCAATTGTGATGAGCTACACCAGCACCCCACCCCAGTTGTTAACACGCTAGGGTTGCAATTCTGGAGTTCTTATTCTTCCTTCCTAGATGGCAACATTTTGGGAAAGCCAGCATCTTGAGGGGGGGGGGTGTCTATTTTTGAATCAAATGGGATAAAGGTAAAGGTTTCCCTCGCACATAAGTGCTAGTTGTTCCCGACTCTAGGGGGCGGTGCTCATCTCCGTTTCAAAGCCGAAGAGCCAGCACTGTCCGAAGACGTCTCCGTGGTCATGTGGCCAGCATGACTCAACGCCGAAGGCGCATGGAGCACTGTTACCTTCCCACCAAAGGTAGCCCCTATTTTTTCTACTTGCATTTTTTACGTGCTTTCGAACTGCTAGTTTGGCAGAAGCTGGGACAAGTAACGAGAGCTCACTCCATTACATGGCTCTCGGGATTCGAACCGACGAACTTTCTGCTCGAGAAGCTCAGCATCTTCACCACTGAGCCAAGTCCATTCAAAATGCGGCATTTTTTTTATCAGAACTCGTTCCAAAACAAGGGTGGTAATTGGCTTATTTTTAGCACGTAAAGCAGCCGAGGAAAATCTGCGGCTACTCAACGTTGGGGCCATCTGCATCTCTCCCCCCTCCTTCCCCCCCCACCACATTATTCTCCTGTTCAGCCACAGGAAATCAGGTGAAATGGTGGCCTGCTTTTTTTTTTAAAAAAAAAAACATCTATTCCTGCTCTTCTCCTTTCAGTGGTCACCATTCTTGCATTCCAAAAGGATGGAACTTAAAAAGCCATTTTCCTTCCTCCACCCCCACCTCTTTCCTCCGTCCTTCGCTCTGCAATTCCCCCTGTGCTTCTTCACTCTTTCCATGTCACACCATTTCCATTTATAGAGCTGTTTCATCTCTGACCGTGACTCAGAGGCACAAGAGTTGGTGGGATTCATATAAGCAGCTCTTCAACGCCCCAAGAAGGGTGGGATTTGCAAGGCCTCTCCGTTAATCCAGGCAGGAGGACATCATCATCATCTCCATGGTAGCCTGTGTCTTATTTTCCATCCTTCCGCTCCCTTGTGACCATCTCCTCCTCCCTCCCACTCCTGATGGGGGGAAAAAAACCCTCCCCATCCTAATCCAATTACAGGAACCGCATTAAAGCAGTATCTTAATGCAGCAGACTGCTAAGACAAGAAGGGTGGAGGGAAAAATAGCCTTCAAGGGAAACTAAGGTGGAACCTTGAAAAAGATCCTAGAGTCGAAATGCTAGAAGGCTAACAAATATTAATTCCCTCTAAGCGTTTTTCCTCCTTAGAGACAGATGAACAGAGTTGGAAGGGACCTTGTAGGTCATCTAGTCCAGGGGCCTTCAAACTTGACAGCTTTAAGACTTGTGGACTTCCAACTCTCAGACCTCCTCCTCCAGTCATGTGAGTTTAGGAATTCTGGGAGTTGAAGGAGAAAATGCGACTCACTTCAGTAACAGAGTGGTCAACGCCTGGAAGGCACTACTTGAGACTGTGGGTTTCTTTCCCAAACCCCCAAAACTTTAACCTTAGTCTGCCTACGGTCGACCTCACCCCATTCTTAAGGGGTCTTTAAGGGGCGTGCATAAGCGCACCAGCTTGCCTACCGTCCCTGTCCTAATATTCCTTGTACCCGTATACATTTCATGTATTCATAATCATGTCTATACTTCTATCGGTTATCTAATTCATACTTGATGAAATAAATAAGTCCACAAGTCTTAAACTTGCCAACTTTGAAGACCCTTCCTTGATCAGGGGTGAAATCCAGCAGGTTCTGACAGGTTCTGGAGAACCGATAGCGGAAATTTTGAGTAGTTCGGAGAACCGGCAAATGCCACCTCTGGCTGGCCCCAAAGTAGGGTGGGAATGGAGATTTTATAGTATCCTTCCCCTGCCATGCCCACCAAGCCACTCCTACAGAACCGGTAGTAAAAAAAAATTGAATTTCACCGCTGCCCTTGATAGAGACTAGAGAAAGAGTGCAGAGAAGAGCAACAAAGATCATTAGGAGACTGGAGGCTAAAACATATGAAGAACGGTTGCAGGAACTGGGTATGTCTAGTTTAATAGAAAGAAGGACCAGGGGAGACATGATAGCAGTCTTCCAATATCTCAGGGGTTGCCACAAAGAAGAGGGAGTCAAACTATTCTCCAAGGCACCTGAAGGCAGGACAAGAAGCAATGGGTGGAAACTAATCTAGAAGAGAAGCAACTTAGAACTGAGGAGAAATTTCCTGACAGTTAGAACAATTAATCAGTGGAACAGAAATTGCCTCCAGAAATTGTGAATTCCCCAACACTGGAAGTCTTTAAGAAGATGTTGGATAGCTATTTGTCTGAAACGGTATAGGGTTTCCTGGCTAGGCAGGGGGTTGGACTAGAAGACCCCCAAGGTCCCTTCCAACTCTGCTATTGTATTGTATCGTATTGATCTAATCCAACACACCCACAAGCCTCACCCAAGCAGACCCTACACCAGGGGTGTCCCCAGCCAGCATTTCACGGGTAAATTGTCCTCCCTGTTAGGAAGCATCTCCTTCATTCCAGGTTGCTTCTCTCTTTGATGAGTTTCCATCCATCGTTATTGTTTGTTTGTTTTTTGTCCTGGACTGCTGGAGCTTGGGAAAATGAGTGGGCCCAAAAGTTGATTTGGCTGAAGATAACCCTATCTAGTTTAGAGCTCACTATAAAGGGGGGGGGGGAAACAAGGGCAAACAAGCTTTATCATTGGAAGCTTTCAAGAAGAGACTGGACTGCCATCTGCCCAAATGGTGTAGGGCAGGGGTGTCCAAACTTGGGAACTTTAAGACTTTTGCAGGACTAGAAGACCTCCAAGGTTCCTTCCGGCTCTATTCTGATCAAAACGTAATCCCGAGGCAGGGATTACATATTTCCCCCACATTGGCTGCCATTCAGAGCCACGCAAGATTCTTGAACAAACACAATTTTCAACCCCAGCTTCACATTCTGCAGAATCAGGACTCTGCAAACCACTTAAGGAGTAGCTGGCTCTAGGTTTTATTTATTGTATTGTATTGCTTTTTTTTAATTTAGAGAATTTATATGGCCGCCCAGTCACTTTCAATGTCTCCAGGTGGCTTCATTATAACCATAATATTTGCATCCTGTTTTTCATTGCATGGAAAGCCTTTGGAGAGCCGTGTTCAAATCGTATGCCCTAGAGATCACAGTTGTCTTCAAATGGAACACCTATTTTGTTTTTCTTCAAACGATTTGCTTTGATCCAGCGCAACCCATAATTTTATTATGTACATCCCTTCTTACTGCATTACAGGTAGATGGGAGTGTCCCGCCAGTGGCCAGCAGAGCTGGCAGCAGATTCGGACAGTGAGGAGATTGGGGAGGAACGTGGGCCAGTCCTGGAGTCTGGGGAAGGCTCTGATGAGGACTCTGTGTCGGAGGCAGAGAGAGGGCCAGGGCCGTCTGACAGTTATCAGCTGCCTTCAGAGTCAGACATCAGTGAGGCAGAAGAACAGCTGGAGCCTGTTCCCAGTGTGCACATGCGCAGAGGTGCCAGATGAAGGGACGAGCTAAAGAACAGGGGTCAACTTGGGAGTAAAGCCACAGGTGGACGGTGAATGGCCCCTCCCAGAGGAAATAAAAGAGGAGCGAAAGGGGAGTGGAGTTTGCAGGAGACTATTAGTTTGCTTAATTGGTTCGTGACTCTCCGAGACTCCTTGCCAAGTTTTGCAGATATCGGCCTGGGAGCTCTCCAAGCCAGATAAGGTCTGTGACTGTAAATCCTCCCTTGAAAGACTTTGCTGGATGTGAACGAGCAGAATTCACAGTCAATTAATAAAAGGGTTTTTTGTTGGGACCAGTTCTTCTTCTTTCGCAAGGCACCTGACCCCCCCCTGGCATAGACAATGAGGCGGCCACATATCTCATATTAAATATTCCACTTCTTTAATTATTTGTTAAATCGTTTGGGTTGTTGTTGTTTGTTGTTGATTGGTTTCACACGACGACACGATCCCGAAAGGGGAAGGGGAGATGGGACAGAAAACAACGGCCTGACATTTATGTCCCCGCTCCCCTCGCCTCCCACCTTACAAAGAACATAAGGGCTGGGTGTGATGAGTGGGGCAGGCCCAGAGCGATCAAGCCGCCTTCGACCCGCCAGGAGTGAGCAGATGCCTTCCCTCCCACCCCCTCTGTTTAGAGAGGGGCTCTACGGCAGGGGTCTCCAACGTGGGCCACTTTAAGACGTGTGGACTTCAACTCCCAGAATTCCTCAGCCAGCTGGCTGAGGAATTCTGGGAGTTGAAGTCCACACGTCTTAAAGTGGCCCACGTTGGAGACCCCTGCTCTACGTGGGAAGGAGCTATGGCTGAAGTCGCAGGCTCAAGAAACAGGAACGTGTCTGACCAAGGGGAGGGGGCCAAGTTAAGCACCGGTGGGAAAACAGCCTGAAACGTTACCCTGCTCCCCTGGGTCAGTTGCGGGCAACTCCCCCCACAAGGCCGTCTGTTCTCCGATGGGCGTAGGGATGCCCCTGGAGGGAAGGTGGCTTAAACGGCTGCCACAAAGATGCTAGCAGAGCAAATTTACATGCAGAAGAAAGAGATGCCACCCCGTTGAGGTTTTTCATTTACACATCTACAGAGTCAGACTCGAGGGGTTAGGGCAGGGGTGGGGGTGGGGGGGAAAGTCTCCAAGATCGGCCATTTTTAAGACTCGCGGACTTCAACTCCCAGAATTCCCCAACTGCCCTGCGTCCAATTGAAAGTCCCCAGCTATGGCTGGCTGGGGGAATTCTGGGCGTTGAAGTCCACGAGTTCTTAGAGCCGCCATGTTGGGGAGGCCACCTGGTTTTTAAGGGAAAGGGGAATGGGGGGGGAAAAATCCCGCTGCTTTTTCGTCTAAAAACGAAGCGTTTCCGAGGATGTTCGAGAAGCTTTGCTGGGCAGTGAAGCGAATCGTCGCGAACCTCTGTCCTTTCTCGTTTGCACAAGCACAGTCACACACCATCACTCCACATGCACACAAGGGGAAAGGAAAGGGGAAAACACATTGGCACGGCTGGGGTTGAGGGTTGGGGGTGGGTGAGGAGAGCAGGAATTCAGCTTCCCCCCCCTCAAATCTAATCTCTTACTAGCGGTAACCGGGTCATAATCCTTCCCCCTGCCCCCACCCCACCCCTTCCCTGTTTGGTTGTTACCTCCGAGGCAAGTTTATTTAGAAGTGGCTGGTCCCTGCGTTCAATCCCAGCTCCGGGAGGGAATTTTGAGTGTTGGGAGTTTAGACGTTTTTGCAGAGGCCAGGAAAGATGGACATCCACACCCAAAGCCACACGCACCCTCCCATGGCATGTTTCTACCCCCCCCTCTCTCTCACACACACAGACTCTCTTCCCGTAGCCTGCCTCTAGAAACCGAAGCAGAATTTGGCAGAGAGCAGAAGTGGGTGAGAGGCGGGATGGAGGGGGGGGGCATGTGTCCCTCCCTTGTGTCCAGACGGGGGGCGTGCATGCAGGACAGGATGGGTCAGGTGTCCCATTTGGGTAGGGTGGGGGAAGGCTGGGGGGGAAGGAAGGGGGGGGAGGCTAGGTTGGTTATTCCTCTGTCTCAACATGTGATCTTGGTGTTCCAATCTCTCATAGTCATGAGAGGGGCAAGAGGGAGGGCTAATTTGGGAAGGTCAAGATTTCACCTCCCCAGCAGGGGAGGCAACCAGCAGTGGACCCAGGGAGAGATTCAGTAGTAGGTCTCTTTCTCCACCCATCCTGTAAGAAAAAGGAATATCCATCAAGCATTTGTTGCAGAATGGCTGTTCCAAGCCCCCCGACCAACCCACCTACCCCCTTTCCAAATAGGATCCAGAGCCCTCCTGGCTGTTTCCTCTGATCCTTTATACACCTCCCCACCCAGCCTGGGTAAGATGCTGAAGGTTATGAAAATAAGGAAAATAGCCGTGGAAGAATGGGGGAAAATAGCTGAAGAAACTGCTCCCGTTTTTGCACGGTGGATAAGAGGACCCTGAAACACAGCCTTGCATTGAGAAATGAAGGGAGGAAGAAAGGAAAGAGAGAAGGAGAATGGAGAGGAATTAGAGGAAGGGAAGGGGAAGGAAAAAGAAGGAAAAAGGAAAAGAGAAAAGAGAGATAGGGAGGAAGGAAAAGAAAGAAAGGAATGAGGGAGGGAGGGAAGAAGAAAATAAAGAAAAGAGAGAGAAGAAAGAAGGAGAGAGGACGGAAAGAAGGAAAAAGGAAAAGAACAAAAACAGAGAGAGAGGAAGGGAAGGAGGATGGAATGAAGGAAAAGAAAAAAAGAAAGAGAGGAAGGAAGGAAGAAAGGAAAGAAGGAAAAAGGGGGAAGGGGAAGGGAAGGGCTTTAAGTGCAGGACAATAAAGGAGAGTCATTTAGTTCATGAATTCCTCAAAGTAAAAACATACTTTGCTTAGGACTGTCTGCAAAATGACCAATAAGTGCAAAAAAACCCTGAACTAAAACCAGGAAACCTTATTTTAAAACCCCAGGATTGACAGCTTCTGTTATGTAGGCAGGGGTCTTTCTGTAAACCTGGCAGCCCATTCATGCCCCCAGCCAGCCCTCCCAGCCCCCTCTCACCTCCTGGGTTACGGCGCAATATGAGTTTACGGATTTCATCATACACAAAAATGAGGAAACTGTAGGGGAAGGCGCAGAACCACCAGCTGGGCCTGGGGAGGGGAGAGAAGGCAGACATTCAGCCCAAGAGGGCCACCCAGTCCTCTAGATCCCAACAAGTCTGTCCCTCCCCAAAGTAAAATAGAATAAGCTGGTACTTACTTCAAAGGATGCATCCGGAGAGCCACATCCATACCGGGGCAGTAAGATAAGAAGGCAGCTAAGGCCGTTTCCTCAAAGAGGCCGAAAATGAGGATCTTGTTTCTGAGAAATGGGGAGAAGAGATTGAGAGGGAGAGAGGAAGGGATGGAAGGAAAGATGGATGGAGAGGAAGATATGGACGGATGGATGGACGGATGGATGGAGATAGGATGATATTGGATGGATGATGGATGGATGGATGGATGGATGGATGGATGGATGGAGATAGGATGATATTGGATGGATGGATGGATGGATGGATGGATGAGTGGATGAATGGATGGATGGAGATAGGATGATATTGGATGGATGATGGATGGATGGATGGATGGATGGATGGAGATAGGATGATATTGGATGGATGGATGGATGGATGGATGGAGATAGGATGATATTAGATGGATGATGGATGGATGGATGGATGGATGGAGATAGGATGATATTGGATGGATGGATGGATGGATGGAGAGGAAGATATGGACGGATGGATGGACGGATGGATGGAGATAGGATGATATTGGATGGATGATGGATGGATGGATGGATGGATGGATGGAGATAGGATGATATTGGATGGATGGATGGATGGATGGATGGATGGATGAGTGGATGAATGGATGGATGGAGATAGGATTATATTGGTTGGAGATAGGATGACATCGGATGGATGGATGGATGGATGGAGATAGGATGATATTGGATGGATGGATGGATGGATGGATGGAGATAGGATGATATTGGATGGATGGGTGGGTGGGTGGGTGGGTGGGTGGATGGTTGGATGGAGACAGGATTATATTGGATGGAGATAGGATGATATCGGATGGATGGATGGAGATAGGATTATATTGGATGGAGATAGGATGATATCAGATGGATGGAGATAGGATTATATTGGATGGAGATAGGATAATATTGGAGGGATGGATGAATGGGTGGGTGGGTGGATGGATGGTTGGATGGAGACAGGATTATATTGGATGGAGATAGGATGATATCGGATGGATGGATGGAGATAGGATTATATTGGATGGAGATAGGATGATATCAGATGGATGGAGATAGGATTATATTGGATGGAGATAGGATAATATTGGAGGGATGGATGAATGGGTGGGTGGGTGGATGGATGGTTGGATGGAGATAGGATTATATTGGATGGAGATAGGATGATATCGGATGGATGGATGGATGGAAATAGGATTATATTGGATGGAGATAGGATAATATTGGAGGGATGGATGGATGGAGATAGGATTATATTGGATGGAGATAGGATAATATTGGAGGGATGGAGGGATGGAGATAGGATTATATTGGATGGATGGGTGGAGAGATGTATTGATAAGTTGTGAAAGGGGAAAAAAATAACGCCAGCACTTATACAGGCTCTGAATCACATTAAAATTGGCATTGTTGTCCAATCATCGTCACCCAAGTATCTGAATGGGCCACTCCTCCCACCGAGCATCCCACTTCCCTCGCACATAATGGCTTAGTTCCCACCCGTTGAACCAAGTCAGTGGAAAAACTGGGGGCTTCCTTCGCTCAGCATTCTAAGCCTGCCTCTTTTATTTATTTCGTAGAAATCCACTGGACTAGACAAAGCAATTAACCAAAAATTAAAATAAGTTTAATTTTTTTAAAAAAAAGTTTCTGGGAATCAACATCATTTGATTTCACTGACTAGACCCCACTGCCCGGTGGATTTGGGGACAACTTCGCTTCTGGGTTGCAAGGTGGAGTTTTTATGCCCTTTCTTTGGCAAATGGGAAACCCGGCAGGCGCCATACCTCATGCCCTGCTGGAAGACGGAATTCCTTCTGGTTTTGCAAATGATCAAGTCGGCCCACTGCACCACCACGATGCTGACGAAGAAGGCGGTGTGGCAGGTGAATTCCACCACTTTGCGTTGCTCGTAGGTCTAGGAGGAAAACAGCAGGGAGTCAAAACATCTGCACCTTCTTTCCCGGGAATTGTCTTGCTTTCTTGCACAACAACCCGCTGTCTCGATTCAAGATTAGATGCTTGGTGGGATGCAAGGGGGAGATGGACGTTCCTGCTTTCTTCCTTTCCCCTTGACTCACTCCCCACAGTGTGCGACAACTGCTGCAATTATAGTGTAGTATGGGCTTTATTGTTATGGCACATGTTATGGCACCGAGCATACTTGACGTTTGAGTATCACTTTATAATGCCTTGGTAAGACCATAACTTGGAATATTTGCATCCAGTTTTGGTTGCCACGATTAAAAAAAAAGATGTTGAGACTCTGGAAAGAGTGCAGAGAAAAGCAAGAAGGATGATTAGGGGACTGGAGGCTAAGACATATGAAGAACGGCTGCAGGAACTGGGTATGTCTAGTTTGATGAAAAGAAGGAGTAGGAGTGACATGACAGCAGTGTTCCAATATCTAAATGGCTGCCACAAAGAAGAGGGAGTCAAACTATTCCCCAAAGCACCTGAAGGAAGGACAAGAAACAACGGATGGAAACTAATCAAGGAGAGAAGCAACCTAGGATTAAGGAGAAATTCCCTGACAGTTAAAACAATTAATCAGTGGAACATTTTACCTCTAAAGTTAATGCTCCAATACTGAAGTTTTAAAGAAGAGATTAAGCAACTATTTAACTGAAATGGAATAGGGTCTCCTACTTGAGCAGGGGGGTGGGGTTGGACTAGAAAACCTCCAAGGTCCCTTCTAACTTTGTTATTCTGTAAATCTATACATTTCAGAATGTGATGTGTTGGTTGGGCTTTTATTATAAATTCATGACAATGCCCATTAATTCAGCCCTCCTCTACAGCTTACGCCATCCGGATTAAATAAAATGTGCTTTGTTTCTGCGCGCTTTCACATCTCTTGTGACGTGATGTGTCAAAGAGGGCCCTTCCTGGCCCATCACGGGTTTCTTCTGCATCTGGGCAGCCCGGTTGCCAAGTTCGGCTCTTACACAGCTTCCTTCTCTTTTAGTGCTTGCCAAATGCAGCGTCTCTAACTTCCCGCAGTTTAGGGCCCTGGGGATGTCTAAATCCAGCTCTGAAATTCGATCGCACTTCCAAGGGCCAACACCCAGGAAAGGATGGAGACCAAAAAAGACACAGTTTGAGTGGAAGGTATTAAACGGAAAGCCTGCATAACTCAAAGCACCTTTGGCTGCAGAGAGGAACGTATCTCCCTCTCTCTCCCTCTCTCTCCTTCTCTCCCCCTTTTGCCCCTCTCAGTCCCCCTATCTCTCTCCCTCGCTTTCTCTTCCCCTCTCCCTTTCTTTTCCCCCCTTCTCTCTCCCACTGCCTCTTCTTCTTTTTCACACTCTCTCCTCCCCTTTTTCCCTCACTTTCTTTTCCTCCCTCCCCCTCTCTCCCTCTTTCTCCTTCTCTCCCTTCCCCCCTTTCTCTCCCACATTCTGTCCCCCTATCTCTCTCCCTCACTTTCTCTTCCCCTCTCCCTCTACCGTTCCCTCTTCTCTCTCCCACTCTCTCTTCCTCTTTCTCCCTCACTTTCTTTTCCTCTCTTTTTCTCTCCCCCTCCCCTCTCTCTGCATACAGGTAACAACAGAGTTACTTGCATTGTGGTTTAAGGTCACATCCTGGCTACCTCCCTGTTTTTTTTGCTTAAGGTACCAGAATGGAAGTGGCTTGTCGTGGTCTTTTTTTGAGGGGGGATGGTTTTTGACTTTACTCCAGCTTATCCTCAGCCCTATTTTCCATAGTGCCTTCTAGATCTTACTCTTCTTAACTTTGTTAAGCTTAGCCTACTGCAGGGATGTCAAACTCGATTTCATTGAGGGCCGCATCAGGGGTGTGTTTGACCTTGGGGGGGTGGGGATATTGCCAGAGTGGGCATGGCCAGCTCAACGTTACTCACATCGGGGTGGGTATGTGCCTATGGCAGTCTGAGCACTCTGCCAGTGAAAACGGAGCTTGGAGAGGGGGTGGTGGTGATGGAGAGCCCCGTTTTTGCTGGCAGAGGCACCGAGGGCCGGTCCTTCACTGTTTCCAAGTAAGCTCCATGAGCCAGATCTAAGTACTCAGTGGGCCGGATCCGGCCCATGGGCCTTGAGTTTGACACCTTTGGCCTTCTGCATTACATGAAACAAAGCCATTTTATTTTTTGCCTGAGGCAAGCGATTGTCTTAAAATCCCAATGGTGGGAATCTACTTCCTTGACAAATGTATAGTTTTTAAAATCACCGTCTCCTAACAGTCTGATCCAGCTCTAATTTCTCTCCTCTCTCTATATAGCTGTTTGTAAAAAAATAAAAAAATAAGAAAAGAGTCATTGGCCCTTCCAACATGTTTTCTTATAACAGGCTTAACCAGATCAATTGCAAACCTAGCAATCTTATAACGCCTACGGTAAGTATGGTCTTCATTAACCCGTGAAGCCAAATAAATTCCATATTTAGCAGCCTTTAGCAGAAAGATGTTGAAGTTCTGGAAAGGGTGCAGAGAAAAGCAAGTTAGAGAAGGTGATTATGGGACTGGAGGTGAAGACACACGAAGAACGGTTGCAGGAATTGGATAAGTCCAGTTTAATGAAAAGAAGGAGTAGGGGGTAACATGATAGCCGTCTTCCAGTACTTGAAGGGGTCAACCTATTCACCAAAGCACCTGAAGGCAGGACAAGAAGCAATGGATGAGAACTAATCAAGGAGAGAAGCACACCTCAAATTTAAGGAAGGATTTCCTGTCCGTGAGAACAATTCATCAATAGAACAACTTGCCTCCACAAAGTTATGGGCGCTCCAACATTGGAGCTTTCCAAGAAGAGATTGGACAACTGTTTGTCTGAAATGGAATAGGGTTTCCTGCTTGTGCAGGGGGTTGGACTAGAAGACCTCCAAGGTCCCTTCCAACTCTGTTACTCAATGGGACAGGATTATTCTGTCCAAATGTTGCACTACAAAAGTCAGAAGGCCCAGGTTCATCTATAGCTGGAATTGACCCATCAGGTATAAGATAACTAAAGAGAGCAAGAAAGAACTAACATGAACAGCGTTGTGGTACCAAATGTACACAATCTGAGTTTTCCTTTGTGTTAAAAGGAGCACAGCAATTCTAACCAGGAACCTGCTTGAAAAAATATATACTTATCCTAATTTCCCAAATTGCTATTAAATAGGTTTTTTTTTATTTTTTATTCTCAATTCATGGAAATAAAGGTGGAAGGAAAAAAATATTGCCAACCATTCATCAAGTGATAGTTAGACTCCAAATAGGAGTTTAAATTAGCTCGGTTTGGTGTGTCCGTCATTTGACTCGATTATACAGTATTCCCTCTATTATTTTTAGAATTAGAATCTAGCTTTGCAGAAAATTAAAGCATCTCTCCCTCTCTCTTCGAGATGCAATATTCATTTTCAGCAAAAGACATTGACACAATACAGTATTGAACACAATGTCCTCAAAAGGTACTAGTTCTTCATCCTTTGCAACATCGCTACTACAAAATACATTTCTGTGAGGCCAGCTAGAATCGGAAACGTCCATGTACCAGAAATGAAATGAAGCACCATTTTGTCAGAGTGATCAGATTAATCGTATTTATATATATAAAAAGCAAGTACCACTCACTCATCACGAAATCTCCAGAACCATAAAGCCTACAATCTTGAAATTTGGCACGTATGTTCCCCTTGGATTCGAGGTGCTTGCTAAGAAAGGATTTTTCAAAATGGCCATCAGATCATTAGTATTTCTTATAAAGTAATTAACACGCTCTGATGCTAAGAAGTTCTATTCCCCCTCCCCACCTGAAAAGAACTCTGTTCCAACTGCCAGTTGCCTCACATTCCGTTACCTCAGTTCAAATCTGCAGACGTTCCACTCCTTCACTCAGAAGTGGTCTGGGGCTCCTTACAGTATGAAACGTCAGTACCTCACCAAAATGTCTACACCTTCCACCTATGGAACTGCTTCCGGACTCAAGGCATCGGGACCGATATTCCCTTATGTGTTTCAATCACCGACCACCACTGACCCAATTTCTCCTGCTGAGCCTGATCACATGGTTTTGTCGCGAAGCACAGGTATCCAGCTAGTATCTAATATAGCAAGGCAGAAACTCCTGAAGGAAGAACATCTAAAAAAACCATCTTACACCGTGTTCTATAGACTTGTCCAAACAAAACTGCCACTTAACAGGGATTGGATCTCAACCATCCTTTCTGTAAGCAATCCGGGATGCTTTATGTGGTTCTACTGCTTTCCTCTACTTACCCACTGCTGCCCATATGAATCCTCCAAGTCGTTGACTGTCCGGTCATCCCAATTAAGGCGGATGCCAACCAGAACAGGGGGCAGGAACCCGTTCTCAGCCAAGATCACAAAATAGGAGAAAAACCCTCCCAGAGCCTGAATCATTCCTGCAAAGGAATTTTGAGAGTTGAGGAAATCCTTTCTCGACTTCAACAACTTTATAAGACTTCGTAGAACTCCCAGGTGCCCCCAGCCAGCCGTGCTAAAAGTTTATCGTTTCTGTTGTTGTTGTTGTTGTTGTTGTTATTATTATTATTATTATTATTATTATTATTATTATTATTATTATTATTATTGTCACTAAAATGTTGCTATTACTCCTATATTCCTGAGAGCCTTGGTGGCGCAGTGGTCAGTACTTCAGGCTACTTCTGCTGACTGCTGGCTACCTGCATTTTGGCAGATCGAATCCCACCGGGATCAAAGTTGACTCAGCCTTCCGTCCTTCCGAGGGAGGTAAAATGAGGACCCAAATTGTTGGGGGCAAGAGGCTGACTCTGTAAACCGCTTAGAGAGGACTGTAAAAGCATTGTGAAGCAGTATATAAGTCTAAGTGCTATTGGTGTTTAAGCTATGCACTCAGTTGTTTCGGTAGTTTTGACTGATGAGACTTTTATAGTTTACAAACTTGCAGATTTATATTAATCACTGAGGAGAAAGGTTTGGTTTTGGTGAGCCATGGTGGTGCAGTGGTTAGAATGCAGGCAAGCAGAGTCCATGGGAGAGCCAGATTCATTTAACGACTGTGTTATTAACTTAACAACTGCATAGATCCACTTAACATCTGTGGCAGGAACTGTCGTCAAATGGGGCAAAACTCACTTCAAAAATGTCTAACTTAGCGACTTAATGACCTATATATAAAGATCCTCTTACTATGACAAGGCCAGCCCTGTCTGACCCAACTCCTATCTCCTCAAGTCAACGTCGGAGATCATCCCAACTGGTTGTCTGCACCTGACTCACCAATCTGTCCGTAGGCCATACTGATGAGTCGTTCATTCACCAGCTTGTCACTCCTGGGGTTTCGGGGCTGGCGCTTCATGATGTCACTCTCAGCTGCTTCGTAAGCCAAGGAGATGGCAGGCACCTGGCGGGAAAACCAAGAATGGAGATTGCACAGATCGCTAGATCACCGCTTTCGTCTTACACTTGAAGGTTGAGCTCTTCTCATCCCAGTCACTCTAGGAAAGACCAGGCCAAGAACCAGAATGAAAGATCCGGCTCCTTTGGGCCATTCCCCCCCAAAATTCTGTGTCTTCTTTTGCCATCCTTTCCTTTTCTCTTTTCTTTTTTGACTCATCTATTCATTCTTTCCAAAGATATGCCAGAGTCAGCCTCTGCAAGAAACACGATTCGTTGCCTCTGTGTCCTGCCCAGACTGTAAATATTAAGTCAACCCCACAGCTTAAACCAGGGGTCTTCAACCTTGGCAACTTTAAGTCTGGAGGCCTTCAACTCCCAGCCAGTCAAGCAAGAGTGTCCAACCTTGGCCATTTTAAGAGCTGTGGACTTCAATTCCCAAAATTCCCCAGCCAGCTGGCTGGGCAATTCTGGGAGTTGAAGTCCTCCAGGCTTAAAGTTGCCAAGGTTGGAGACCCCTGGCTTAAACTGCACATTAGATGTACCTGCCCAGTTTTACAAAAGATAACAAGATAATTTTGGTTGAAAGAATTACAGTTCCCAAGATCCTTGAGCAGGAGTCTCCAAACTTAGCAATTTTAAGACTTGTGGACTGCTTAAAAGGCCAAGGAATTCTGGGAATTGAAGTCCACAAGTCTCAAAGTTGCCAAGTTTGAGGAACTGTGTCCTTGAGGAATGAAAGTCTTAATGAGTGTGAGATGGTGGCAAGGAGATTCCTTGCATGAAATTCAGTTGTGGGAGAGAAGGCAAGGGTGGTATTTACTTACCTTCCCTACCAGTTGGCAAATGTGAGCGCTAAGCCTTCCGCGCACACGCTTTGGGCTAAAAAAGGGCCTAAATGGGATGCCATAGAACCAGAGCTGAGAGAAGTTCATTAAACTAGCTTACTCTAAGTTTCCTTTGTGCTATTATGTTCATATTATTTATGCATATTCCACCTTTATTATTTTTTTAAAATGATTTAAGATGGAGACTATACCTAATACTCTTTTCTCCTCCTATTTTCCCTATAACCCTATGAGATGGATTGGCCTGAGAGAGAGAGAGAGGAATTAGCCTAAAGTCACTCAGCTTTTATGCCTAAAGTGGGACTAGAACTCACCATCTCCTGATGATTGCCCCAAAGTCACCCTCTGGCTTTTACACCTAAGAGGGGACTAGAACTCCCAGGATCCTGTTCACTGACCCCAAATCATCCCACTGGCTTTCATGCTTAAAGTGGGACTAGAACTCACCATCTCCTGATGATTGCCCCAAAGTCACCCTCTGGCCTTCATGCCTAAGACGGGACTAGAACTCTCAGTCTCCTAGTTTCTAGCCCGCCTCCTTAACCATCAGACCAAATTGGCTCTTATTTACATTGGCTTTATTTGCGTGAAGCATCACGCAGTTTCTGTTCCTTTGACACCTTCAACCAAAACTGGTCCAGGCCAGGATCTGGTGTCCCTTGTAATGAAGGACCGAGGGTCAGGTTTTGAATCCTGGCACAGAAGGAATCTACGGAGGGGGCCCCTGCTACCTGTGAGAAGGCTTGCAAAGAGGAAGCAGAAGATGAAACCCTGTTGGCGGATGGAGGGGTGTAAAGAGGAGGAGAACTCACCATGTCAGTCCCCAAGTCAATGCAGAGGATGGTGATGGTACCCAGAGGCAGCGGGATGTTGGCCATGATGAAGAGCAGAAAGGGAGTAATCTCTGGGATGTTGCTGGTCAAGGTGTAGGCAATGGATTTCTTCAGGTTGTCAAAAATCAGGCGTCCTGGTGAGACAAATGGGGAGAGAATGGGGCATAGCTGGAGAGCAGGAGAAGCAGACGCCACCAAGTCAACGCCGGCCAGATTTCTGCTCCATTGGCACAATAGCAATAATATATATATATGTGTGTGTGTGTGTGTGTGTGTGTGTGTGTGTGTTGTATTTGTACTGATAAATAAATAAAGGGAGACTAGTATAGATCTATTTCGAGCTAATTAGCTCTCATCAGCTAGTCATACCCTTACTGGGATTTGAATATATATATATATGGCTTTACAGTCTAGCAAGGTGGCAAGGAAAGTCGCCCAATGGGACAAAATCCCACTGACCAATTTCTCACTTGGCAACGTAAATTCTGGGCTCAATTGTGGTTGTAAGTTGAGGGCAACCTGTATAATCTTTCTCCCAGAAACAAGATATTAACAGGGCCCACAACTGAGGTCTACCCTCCATTCCGACCGTTTGAGTGGGTAGGGAACCAATCTCGCTCTCCTTGCTTTACCCTCTTCAACGCCAGTAACAATAGAGGCAAAATTGTCGTCCAGCAGAATCATGTCAGCGGCCTGTTTGGAGACATCCGAGCCAGCAATGCCCATGGCGACTCCAATGTCTGCCTTCTTCAAGGCAGGTGAGTCGTTGACTCCATCCCCCGTCACGGCCACAATGGCACCCTGAAGGGGAAAGGATGGAAGGCACGGTCAGAAACGGAGAACAGGTGCTGTGGTGCAAAAGGTGGTTGGGTGAAGATGGAAGAGATGGTTTGGATGAAGAAAATGGCGGTAGGAAATAGGGGCGCTCAACCTACACTAGGAGATCCTCCATCCTCCAGGTCAGGGTTGTCCCAAAGGTGCTTTTTTCCCAAGAGGCATCTGGACTTTCTGGTTTTTCTTTGAAGATGTTTCGCTTCTCATCCAAGAAGCTTCTTGTTTTGGCCTGCCCCTCCAACAGCTGACTCGGAGGAGGAGGAGAAGGCATGGGAATCAAGGTCAGCATCAGAGTAACCTGAGAATTCCGAGGGGGAAGAGGGAATGGAGCTGTCAGAGAGAGAGACAGAGGCGGAGCCTGGGCCGTCTGTCAGCCCTCAGATGGAGAGCAACAGCCCCCAGGTCTGGAGGTGGCTGATGAGGAAGAGGAGGAACAGCTGGGTCCAGTGCCTTATGCACAGAAGGCAGAGGAGAGGAGAACAGTTGAAATCTATGGGCCGGTCCTTGGGACGGAAGAGCCACCACTGCTAGTGAAGCCCCTCCCTAGCTCTGGGGATAAAAGGCAGGGAGTGGAGATAAATACATGTGGCGGACAACTATTCATCTTCCGGCTGGAAGGAGTCTGTGAGAGAAACGTTTTGATGCGACTGCTGGCATTCCTAATAAAGAAATCTTTTGTGTTCACATCAGAGAGTTTGTTGTGTTTGGGGAACTGGGTCAGAATATTTCTTCAGCCAGAGCTGAAGAAGCTTCTTGGATGAGAAGTGAAATGTCTTCAAAGAAAAACCAGAAAGTCCAGTTGCCTCTTGAAAAAAAAGCACCTTTGGGACAAACTACACTAGGGTGTCTGGTCAACTGGGGTGGAATCTCCAGTTAGGCTGAAGGGAGGCATCAAGGGAGGGCTGAGGAAAGAGAGTATCTCTGCTCATTCAAAGTATTGTTAGCCCTTCCATGCGGAATGTTTTCCGTTGTGAAAAGGTGAGATTCAAAAGAAGAAGCTGATAGCAAAAGCAATCGCACTTAGACTTATATACCGCTTCACAGTAGTTTGCAGCCCTCTCTAAGCAGTTTACAGAGTCAGCCTCTTGCCCCCAACAATTTTGGGTCCTCATTTGACCCACCTCGGAAGGAGGGAAAGCTGAGTCAACCTTGAGCCTGGTGAGATTCGATCTGTCAAATTGCAGTCAGCTGGCAGTCAGCAGAAGTAGCCGGCAGTACTGCACTCTAACCACTGCACCACCACAGCGAATGGAATCTGTAGGCTATGAGAGTAGCAAAATCCTTCTGTCGGTCACTCAAGTGTGTAAATCCATGGATTTTGGGTTGCATATTTTTACACCTATGGCTCTATTCTGCTCTGAAAGTCCTTCGTTAGCTGTACGAACTCCCTACTTGCTGGCGAAGATAAATTTAATGGGATTTGCCAGCGGGAATGAGATCTAGACACATGACGGTTGGTTGGACGTCCTTCTCAATCTCTACCTGTCTTTGACAACCTTCCACAATGATGAGCTTCTGCTGTGGAGAAGTACGGGCAAAGACGATCTCGGTGTGATTCTGCAGGATTTCATCAATTTGCTCCAAAGGCATGTCTTTCAAATCTGTCCCATGGATCACACAAGCCTTGGCATCTCTAGGAAGACAAAAGACAGTAGAGAGGGCAAGCATGACCTCCCCGTATGCAGATAGAGTGTTAACTATAGACTGTTATACTTCATCATTTCCATGTTGTTTTTGTTATAGTTGTCCTCCTGCCTTCTTCTAAGAATTCCCAAGAACAGAAATGTTGTGGCCTGCCAGCAGCCAGCAGACTCGGACAGTGAAGAGGTTGGGGAGGAACATGGGGCAGTCCTGGAGTCTGGGGAAGGCTCTGATGAGGGCTCTGTGTCAGAGGCAGCGATGGGGCCAGGGCCATATGACGTTTATCAGCTGCCTTCGGAATCGGAGATCAGTGGGGCAGAAGAACAGCTGGAGCCTTTTCCCAGTGTGTGCATCCTCTTGCACATGCTCATACCTATGTAGCTTTGACTCTGTGCAAGAGAACTAAACTAGTCTGCTCTCCTATGCCTTGTGCTTGCTTGTAACTGCTACCACGTTGGAAGAATCTGCTGTTGGTACTGAACATTTATTCATGTGTTATTGTGTATATAAAGAAGTTAATGAATCCTGCTGAATCAGTTATCTGTGTGTGCTTTCTGGATGTGATTTCTGCAACAAACTCTGATAGATTCCATAATGTCCTGGAAGGTGTTACTTTTTCCCCAGACCCAGAGGTTGACCTCCGCCCTTCTATTTTCCCCTCACCTGGGGTTGACCTGACTGACAGGAATGTTTAACCGGGCAGCAATGTCTTCTACTGTCTCATTGCCCTCTGAAATAATTCCAACACCTTTGGCGATGGCTTTAGCTGTGATGGGATGGTCACCTGTTACCATGATCACCTGAGGAGGAAAAGCAGAGTTAGCAAAGGAGATCTGGGGAACACAAAGACTGTCCGTGGAAGCAGAATGAGTTGTCCAACCCTATTCATTTCTAAGAGTTGGAAGAATTGCGGGAGATAAGGTGATAGCCTTCTAAGAAGTCCTAGACCAGAGGTCTTCAAACTTGGCAACTTTAAGACTTGTGGACTTCAACTCCCAGAAAATTCTGGGAGTTGAAGTCCACAAGTCTTAAAGTTGCCAAGTTTGAAGACCTCTGTCCTAGACAATTCAAGATTGCTACATCTCCAGTCTGATCCAAGCCAGAAGCTGCCATTGACCTCACATCAAGTAGGCAAACCTTGGGCCAATCCATTAATTAATTCAAGGCAAAAAGGAGCATATTGGATTTGGGACTCTACGGATAAACTGACTCATTAAAAGAGTGTTGGAGTGTATTTATGGCCTAGGGGTTTAAGTGACCTTCTATGACCCAGGTGAACCATTTCAGATCTTCTCACTCTTAGGAGACAATAAAATAAAGACTACTTGGGAGAGCGAATTGGCCCTCTGGAATATCTGGAAAATTGAGATACAGAGATTTCAAAACAACTGCATTCAAGCCAGATAACATCTGGAATTAGATCTCCGAATAGGTTAAAGTAGATGCACACAAAGCTGTTCAGCTCTTCATTCAAGGAAATATTTGCAGTTCATCTAGACCAGGGGTCTCCAACCTTGGCGACTCTAAGACTTGTGGACTTCAACTCCCAGAGTCCCTCAGCCGGGACTCTGGGAGTTGAAGTTCACAAGTCTTAAAAGTGCACCAGATGGTCTTTGGGTTCCCAGTATGCGCATCTATGCCAACCAGCTGGTCTTCGCGCACACCAGAGCAGCAGAAACCTGAAGACAGCTGGCCGATGTGCACATTCCTGTTTTTGGGGGCATTTTAAGGCCGCTTTTTGGCTATTTTTGAACTGAAAAGGGCCTGCAAACAGCCTGGAAAAGGCCCCAAAGGCAGCCTGTTTTGGGGCTGTTTTCAGGCCATTTTATGGTGCTCTGATCCCCATGAAGACCAGCTGGCCGGCGTACACAAACGCACCAGGAAGCAAAAGAGCAGCTGGCGATGGTGCATGTGCCCACAGAGTGTGTGTGCCACCTCCGGAGGTTTGCCCTCATGTCCATCTAGACCAGTGTTTCTCAAACTTGGCGACTTTAAGTCCTGTGGACTTCAACTCCCAGAATCCCCCAGCCAGCATAGCTGGCTGGGGAATTCTGGGAGTTGAAGTCCACAGGACTTAAAGTCGCCAAGTTTGAGAAATACGGATCTAGACTGTCCAGCTGCTTTACCTTGATGCCAGCGCTTCGGCATTTGCCCACGGCATCGGGCACAGCAGCACGGGGTGGGTCAATCATGGACATGAGTCCCACAAAGCAGAGGTTATCGGTGGAAAAGTTGACGTCATCGCAGTCAAAGGCGAACCCCTTGGGATACTGCTCTTCAGGCAAGTAGTAGTGGCAGAAACCTGGAAGGGGAAAAGGCAGTCAGGGGGGAAAAAAACAGGGAAAAGTTGACCCAGAGACCTGGAGGGCAGATCTTGCTGAAAACTCTAGGTTACGAAAGGCTGCATTAAGTCATAAAGTCTAGTCTGATGAAAAGAAGGACTAGGGGTGACATGATAGACAGTGTCCCAATATCTCAGGGGCTGCCACAAAGAAGAGGGAGTCAAACTATTCTCCAAGGCACCTGAGGGTAGAACAAGAAGCAATGGGTGGAAACTAATCAAGGAGAGAAGCAACTTAGAACTGAGGAGAAATTTCCTGACAGTGAGAAGAATTAATCAGTGGAACACCTTGCCTCCAGAAGTTGTGAATGCCCCAACACTGGAAGTCTTTAAGAAGAGGTTGGATAACCATTTGTCTGAAGCGGTATAGGGTTTCCTGCCTAAGCAGGGGGTTGGACTAGAAGACCTCCAAGGTCCCTTCCAACACCTCTCTTCTATTCCTATTCTATTCACCATGGATTATAAAGCTATGAGAACTTGATTCTCACAACCCTCTAAGCCGCAACCAAATTTCGTTCATGCTTGTCAGATGGTCACAGAATCCCCCAGCACAGCTTGGTGCCCCTTTCAAATAAGTTTCTTTCCCTAACTAAAGACTAGTCTTCTTCTTCTTCTTCTTCTTCTTCTTCTTCTTCTTCTTCTTCTTCTTCTTCTTCTTCTTCTTCTTCTTCTTCTTCTTCTTCTTCTTCTTCTTCTTCTTCTTCTTTTCCTTTCCTTTCTTCTTCTTCTTCTTCTTCTTCTTCTTCTTCTTCTTCTTCTTCTTCTTCTTCTTCTTCTTCTTCCTCTTCCTCTTTTCCTTTCCTTTCCTTTCCTTTCCTTTCTTCTTCTTCTTCTTCTTCTTCTTCCTCTTCCTCTTCCTCTTCTTCTTCTTCTTCTGCCATGTCTGTCATTGGATGTTGGAGATCATGTTGGCGATCCTATTATTATCAACAGCTGCACGAAAAAGTGCTGCTGAGTTTTGTCCCTTAGATTTTGAAGCCATGATTTGGCATGTTGTCATCTACCTACCTTGAAACATCTGGATTTTGAAATGATATCTAAGTTTCTATAGAGGGCTTCTTGGACTTCTCGCTGGCTTTTTTCTTTTTAATCCTCACTAACTTCTCCAAAATGTTGTCTGACATCTAGGCCTTCTGTCCATTGGTGTATCTTGCCCTCTTTAGTCCTTCCAACAACCCAGTATCCTCTCCCCAGCCATTCCTACCGAGCACTCGCTCTCCAAGTCCTCCGAGCTCCAAGTAGGCATTCTGGAACGCTTCTTTCAATTCTTCGTCAAGAGGCTGTTCTTTGCCTTGGATTAGAATGGTGGAGGATCGGTCCAGGATGCGCTCAGGCGCCCCCTTCATCACTAGCAGGTAGCGGTTATCGTTGGGGTCTTCTGTCTCGTGAATGGAGAGCTGCAAGGGGAGCAGAAATCTCTCAGGACCCAAAGAACCTTCCCAGATTAAAACAAGAGGAATATACTACTGTATTTTTCAGAGTATAAGACGCACATTTCCCCCCAACTAAAAGAGGGTGGAAATTTTGGTGCCTCTTATATACCGAATGTAGTCCCACCGACCCCCATCCTTCGGCCTCTGCCTCCCAGCAATGGGGCGTGTGGAGGCTGCAATAGGCTACAGCAATCCCTGCAGCCTGAAACAGCTGATGATCAGGTGGCCCCTGCTGAAATTGAAAGTGAAACTTGCTGTTTGCTCCACAAGACAAATTGCTGGGAGGCAGAGGCAGATTTTTTTTTCTTGTGCTAATCAGGCTGTTTGCTGCAAGGAGGTAAGTCAATAACAATAAATGCCTATAGAATGTTCAAATTATTAGACTTATTTGTTAAAGACTGCAGTATTATTGTTCTAGACAGCTTAACAAAATGAAGAAGCTTTTTGAAATAAATGCTTGATCTGAAGAGGCCCAGTGCTATTGTATCTTCTTTTAAATAGCAGAGAATAACGTATACGTCCAGAAAGCCACATAAATTTTAACACCATCTGTACAAGTATACTCTGAAATGTAACACCACAAACAGTATATATCGTCTGTAAGGAGGCAAATTGCTGGGAGGCAGAGGCAGATTTTTTCCCTTTGTTTTCCTCCCAAAAATCTAGGTGCATCTTATACTTCAGATCATCTTATACTCCCAAAAATACAGTACTTAACACAGGTCACGCATGGAGTGCAACACAGATTGGAAAAAAAATGTGACGCCTATTAAAGCAGGCAAAGTTTATATTGTTTTGGGGGGGGGGTGTCCTTGGTGCTCTTGGTGAGCTTGGTGGTTTTCTTGCAGTGCCCTGATGATGTTCCCTAGTGTGGTGATGAAATGTCTGCCAGAAAACCACCAAGCTCAGAGTGCACCTAGGATCCCCACCGTTCAACCATGAGCTGCAAAGATTCACGTCGAAAGCTTGGATTGCATGTCACAATTTCTTTTATCACGCCCTGGAAAACAACAACAACTTTACATTGGATGTCCTAAAAGTGCTTGTTCAAAAGGCAACTGGGTTTTGTTCTGTTTTTCCTCTTGAAGGCATTTTTCACTTCTCATCCAAGAAGCATCTTCAGTTCATGAACTGAAGAAGCTTCTTGGATGAGAAGCAAAATGTCTTCAAGAGAAAACAAGAACAAAGTGCAGTTGTCTTTTGAACAAGCACTTTTGGCACAACCATGACTAACAATCTCAGTAAACGTTGCATCAGCCATCAGATGTTAGCTAACGTCTGCCAGTTTTGGACATAAGCGAAAATAGCAGCAATGTATCGATCAATCCTGACTGCTCTTTAGAAGGCCAGATCCTGAAGATGAAACTCAACTACTTTGGCCATCAAATGAGAAGGAAGGAGTCCCTGGAGAAGAGCCACATGCTGGGAAAGATGGAGGGCAAAAGAAGAAGGGGACGGTAGAGAATGAGGTGGCTGGATGGAGTCACCAAAGCAGTCGGCGTGAGCTTAAATGGACTCCAGAGGATGGTAGAGGACAGGAAGGCCTGGAGGAACGTTGTCCATGGTGTCGCAATGGGTCAGACACAACTTCGCAACTAACAACGACAAATATCAATATTACACAGAAGCACACCGCCCTCATTTCTCTCTGGAAATGATTTGCCAATTTTATTCCAGGTCACAGCACACCGGGAATCCTAGCTAATCCTTCCCATATGTCGATGTAAAAGATGGGGATTAAAGCTGACGGGCCTGAAATTTCCAGAATGTGGGGACTGTATTGGCTCTACAATTTGAGAACGGAGAACCCTAAATGGGACAAGCATTTACACAAGCTGGCCAGACACACGTTTCATGATAAGCGACTTCATCCAAGCTTCCAAATTATGCATTCTTCTTCCTTTTTGTATGGGGTTGTTGTTTTTTTCTTCCAAAAAAAAAAAAAGGATTGGGGGATTCAAATGAGAATAGTGTTTTTTTAAAAAAAATTTCACAAATGTTTATTATGGCAATGCAATTCTCCTTGCTCCAAAAACAATATTTTGTTTTTAAAAAAATTCTCTTGACATTGTCAACAGACAAGCCAGCCTGGCTCGGACTGTAGTTGCTAAGTTAGTAACACCGTTGTTAATTGAATCAGGCTTCAGATTACACAGTATTAGATAAACTTTTGATAGAGACAGAAAACAAGTTGATCAAAGTGCTGTATAGATTTTTATTGGAATATAAACTAGAGGAACAACATGTCAAAGAAACTATGGTCGCCTGGGCGAAAAAAATTGGTTATAATGTGGAATTGGCTAAGTGGGAAAAACTTTGGATACTTAATCGGAAACTAACATTGGCTACGGCGTATAAAGAAAATCTTTATAAGATGTTCTACAGATGGCATTCCCCCCCCCACCAGCACGGCTCTCCAAAATGTTTAAAAATCTGGCCCCAAATTGTTGGAAGTGTAAAAAACACCAGTCACTTTTTATCATATGTGGTGGACGTGCAATGAGGCCAAAAGATATTGGAAAATGATTCAATCATGGTTGGAACAAATGGTGGGAGACCAAATTTTGTTTAAACCATAACATTTTCTCTATCTAATGTACTCTATCTAATTATACATGTACTAACTGCGGTGCACATAACCTTTGCACAGTATTGGAAAAAAGAAAATACACCATCAGGGCTAGATATAATCAGAAAAGGGTTGGCCTGTGCGGAAGCAGATAGGCTCACTCTTGAACTTAAAAATAAAGGGGTATCCGAATATTTTGAAGTCTGGAACAGATTTTATGTTTGGTATAAGACAAGGTGACAAGATTTGAACAAAGTGTATATATTGTGATTGGACAGAAAAATAGATAATGCACTAAGTAGGCTAATAGTTAATGGTTGAGACTAATTGTGTATAATGCGAATGTATAGTCACTTCGACTCTGCGGTACTGCATTGTTTTAAATGTAAAAATAATAAAAATATATTTCAACATGAATCTGGCTTCCCCATTGACTTTGTCAGAAGGTTGCAAAAATGACCCCTGGATACTGCATCCGTCATAAATACGAATCAATTGTCAAGTGTCTGAATTTTGACCATGGGGATGCTGCTAAAATCGTAAGTTACTTTTTTCAATGCCATTGTAACTTTGAACGGTCACTAAATGAGCTGTTGTAAGTCGAGGACTATCTGTACTTACTATGGTATTAGTTCTAAAACTGAATTAGTCCTAAATAGTTCAGTTCTTTAATTTTTTTGAGGTAAGAAAACAGACAATGTGGGAAAACAAAATATATTTTCAATGCAAGCGACACCAAAAAAGCCATCTTTGGGGGGTTTGTTTTTTTTAAATGGTGATGCTCAGCACTCTTAGTTTTACTTCATTTTTAATTCAAGAAAAGCTTCTGTTTATATCAAAGGTATCCAATCTTGGCAACTTCAAGACCTGTGGACTTCAATTCCCAGAATTCCCCCAGCCAGTTATGCTGACTAGCAATTCTGAGAGCGGAGAGGCCTTAAAGTTGCCAAGGTTGGACGCCCCTGGTTAATATGAAAGGTTACCCCAACCGTAGAGTTAGAAGCCTCCTTGAGAGACACTCAAGAACCCATACCTGGTATTTGTTGGTGGAGTTGAAGGGGATTTCTGCCACTTTTTTGTTCTTCTCCCTCATCAGCTTCACAGAGCCAGACGAAAGCTCGATACATTTCAACAGGGCTGATTCAGAAGCATCTCCTGCTACGTCGCGCTTGGGGTGGGGTGGGGGTTGAAATAGGATCATTTCAATGTTCTGTGTTTGGACATGCAGCCTGGCCTTCTCTCCCCCACCACTCCCCACCACCCCACCATCCTGATAATGGAACTAACAACATTCATAAGTGTAGGAAGTAGTGGTGCCACGGGAGAACATTGGCTGCTAGATTAGATGGGTTCAAAAATGTCCAATATAGTTCTTGGAGGAAAGTCTATCAGAAGGTACCAGACCTGATGATCAAGTGCTGCTTCCAGGCATGGAGTCAATCTAGATCTATTTAGGCCTTAGATGAGCAACAACAGATATCTTGATCTCCTACCGGTGGGTTTCCTAAATATATCAGGTGGGCCACCAAATTGTTCTGACCGAGGCTTCCCAAGAGCATGTAGCAAACTCCTGGTCCTGACAAAAGCTCCTTTTATTAATTGACTGTGAATTCTGCTCATTCACATCCAGCAAAGTCTTTCAAGGGAGGATTTACAGTCACAGACCTTCTCTGGCTTGGAGAGCTGCCAGGGTGATATCTGCAGAACTTGGCAAGGAGTCTCGGAGAGTCACGAACCAATGAAGCAAACTAATTGCCTCCTGCAAACTCCACTCCCCTTTCGCTCCTCTTTTATTTCCTCTGGAAGGGGCCATTCATCATCCACCTGTGGCCTTACTCCCAAGTCAACCCCTGTTCTTTAGCTGTTCCCTTCTCCTGGCAACTCTGCACATGCGCACACTGGGAACAGGCTCCAGCTGTTTGTCTGCCTCACTGATGTCTGACTCTGAAGGCAGCTGATAACTGTCAGACGGCTCTGGCCCTCTCTCTGCCTCCTACACAGAGCTCCCATCCGAGCCTTCCCCAGACTCCAGGACTGGCCCAGGTTCCTCCCCAACCTCCTCACTGTCTGCGGGCCACAACACAAGTAAGATGGAATGCTCGTTATTAAGACCTAGGTCTGAACCCAGCAAGCCTATTTTCAGGTTCTCGTATTTTGTCACACAGTATAGAAATTAAAATTCTTTTCCTTATCCTTGACCTTCAACCCTCACATCTTCACCTGTCCTTATCTCCAGCGCGGTGACCATTCTCAATTTTCTAGATACCGCTAGGGCCCAGTTGATGTCTGCTCACAAGGAGTGGGTTCCCCCCCCTGCTCACCTTGAGGATGGGCACGTTCTCTTGACCCCCCTTGAAGACAGCTCGGTTGCAAAGCCCAGCAACATGAGACAAGGCCACCCAGGTGGGGGAGCTCTTATCAAAGGCCGTGCCTGCAATGAAAAATAAAGGAAGATGGTGAGGGGCGAAGTCCTAGGCAGTGGTGGGATTCCAATAATTTAACAACCGGTTCCCTGACTTAATGATCAGCTGGCTAGGCAGGTGACTGGGTGGGTGTGGCCAACTCAACACCACTCATGTCGATGGGCACTTCACCTTATCACTCACGTCTGGGATTGATAAAAACTGGGAGGATCTGCCGTGGATCTAGAGCTGAGCTGGAGATCCCAAGGAGACAGGAACCCCCTCCCCCTCAGCTTCCTATTCTTTCACCTACGAAGAGGTCATCTGTCAACTCTTCTTAATGCAAGATAGGAAAAGGGTCTCTGTAGTCCTCTGTCCCTCACAATAATCCTCACCAGATTGATCCTCGGTGGTATCAGCCTCATGGATCTGGTTGTCAAACCACATGTGGGCAACAGTCATTCGGTTCTGAGTCAGGGTCCCTGTCTTGTCCGAGCAGATGGTGGAGGTGGAGCCCAAGGTCTCCACAGCTTCCAAGTTCTTCACCAAGCAGTTCTTGCGAGCCATGCGTTTGGCGGTCAATGTCAGACACACCTAAATGGGGAGGAATGAAACTTAGCGATGGGCTGAAGGAAAGGACTCCCGGCAGAGAGGCCCAAGCTGGCATTTCCCTTGAAACTCAAGAGCCTTCCAATATCTGAGGGGCTGCCACACGGAAGAAGGAGCCAAGCTATTCTCCAAAGCGCCTGAAGGCAGGACAAGAAGCAACGGATGGAAAAAGAAAAGCAACCTGGAATGAAGGAGAAATGTCCTAACAGTCAGAACAATTAATCAGTGGAATGACTTACCTCCAGAGGTTGTGAGTGCTTCATCACTGGAGGCATTTAAGTTGTGGATGCTTCAACAATGGAGGTTTTTAAGAAGAGATTGGATAACAGTATGTCTGATACAGTGGTGGATTGCCAATTTTTTTACTAGCAGTTTGGGCACACTTCTGTCCATGCGCAGAAGCATCTAGGCGGGTTGGCACCACCGCTACTACCAGTTCTGCCAATCCGGGCTGAACTGGGAGCAACCCACCTCTGGTCTGGTATGATATAGGATCTCCTGCTTGAGCAGGGGGTTGGACTAGAAGACCTCCAAGGTCCCTTCCAACTCTGTTATGCTATTATTCTTTTTCAAAAAGTGAGCCCAACTTCACATCATTGTTTTTTTCTAATGGAATATTAAGACATTATTATTATCACCACCTTTGGGAAACCAAGGTATCGATATAGGTTTTTTTTAAACAGATATAGCAGAATAACAGAGTTGGAAGGGACCTTGGAGGTCTTCCAGTCCAATGGCAATAGCATGTCGACTTATATACCGCTTCACACTGCTTTACCGCCCTCTCTAAGCGGTTTACAGAGTCAGCCTCTTGCCCCCAACAATCGGGGTCCTCATTTTACCAACCTCGGAAGGATGGAAGGCTGAGTCAACCTTGAGCCCGTCAGGATCGAACTTCTAGCAGTGGGCAGAGTCGTCCTGCAATGCTGCATTCTAACCACTGTGCCACTACGGCCCTCAAGCAGGAAACCCTAGAGCATTTCAGACAAATGGTTGTAACAATCTCGTCTTCAAAAAAACTCCAGTATTGGACTTCTGCAGGAAAGCAGTTCCATTGATTAGTTGTCCTACTGGGAAATCTCTCCTTCATTCTAGGTTGCTTCTCTCCTTGATTAGTTTCTATCCATTTTCCCTCGGAAGTTCTTTGGTAGACAATCTTGTCAGGTACTTACTGTGACGGTAGCCAAGAGCCCTTCAGGGACGTTGGCCACAATAATGCCAATGAGGAAAATGACAGCTTCCAGCCACGAGTAGCCCAAAATGAGAGAGAGCACGAAGAAGGAGACTCCCAGGAAGACGGCCACGCCTGTGATCAGCTGGATGAAGTGCTCAATCTCCCTAGCAATGGGGGTCTTGCCAACTTGCAGGCCTGAAGCCAAGGTGGCAATTCGACCCATCACCGTCCGGTCTCCAGTGGCAATGACAACTCCGCGTGCTGTGCCTGGTGGGAGAAGAGACAAATTGGTGGGCATGCATTCTCTCTCCAATCTTCGGCACATCTAACAATTTCCAGACCTATTGGGTGACTATAGCTCAGGGGTGTCCAAACTTGGCAACTTTAAGACTTGTGGACTTCAACTCCCAGAATTCCCCAGCCAGCTCTGCTGGCTGGGGAATTCTGGGAGTTGAAGTCCACAAGTCTTAAAGTTGCCAAGTTTGGACACCCCTGCTATAGCTCCTAGAATTTAGCACATGCTCCTAGAATTTAGCACATGGGCTAAAATAAGCCCTCCCTGAAAATATTTAAAGGCATGCACAGTCGGTCCCCACCAATTCCCCGGATAAAGGACAATACGCAGGTCCTTTGATCTGTGTCCAATAAAGTTTGTCTATTCAAATTGTAGCAGTGATATCTAGATATGGGACCGAAAACTCGTATCAGTTCACAGAGATGTTTTTACTGGGATCTGGTTTCTTGGTTCTAGTCTGGCCTAGAAGGTACTCTAACTCAGACACAAAGCCCTACCTTCGACGCAGTTGGTAGAGAAAAAAGTGATATTCCTGGTCTCGAGAGGATTGTCGTGGGTACAATCTGGAGAACGGGTCTGGGGTTCGGATTCACCCGTCAGGGAAGAGTTATCCACCTAGAGAGAAAACGCCACGCCATGTCAGTTTGCGGTGAAAATTATCCTGGTTTTCATTTCAAATTTGGCAGGTCAACAAGCTAACAGATCTCGAGTAGAGTAATCGTCACAACTCATTCGAAAGGACAGATGGTTTGGGCCTGTTACGTAAGCCCGGGAAAGCTGATCACTTTTGTGACAAGGATCCAAATTCATTCGTCTTCCCCTTCTCCGCATCGAACAAAAGGAACAGGGAAATCCGAGCTACAAGGTTGTGCAGCGATACGACCGGCACAGCACTGATCTTGTGGCTCCGTAATCTGATCTCGCTGCTTAATTTGGTTAATGAGAGAGAACAGTTGGTAAAGGACAGGGCGAATTGCTCTAATCCCCAATGGCTTGAGTGTCTGTTCCAGAACTGAAAGGAAAAACAGCTGAAAGAAGACGGTAAGATCTTCACCAACCTTGCAACCGTGAGCCGAGATGATCCTTAGGTCAGCTGGGACTCTATCGCCTCCTTTCACCTCTACGAGATCTCCGACTACCACATCCTCAGCATTGAGCTGCATCTTCTCCCCTTCTCTAATCACCAGGGCTTGCTTTAGAATAGAAAGCAAACTTCATTCCATTAAAAAATGTTCTGGATTTTCAGTCATGCTGACGCATGTTCTCCTTAAATGTTTCTTCGTAAATCTATCCTTTTCCAAAATTCATCGGCAACACAATTCTCACACTACCTAGGTATTGTACCGTGGAGGGACTCAACACAGCTGGAGTTTGGAGTTTCGTCTCCAGAAGAGAACATGGTGTCATTCTTGTAATTATTATTTAACACAGGTAAAGCAGATGTAGCGTCTCCTACTTGGGCAGGGGACTGGACTAGATGATCTGCAAGGTCCCTCCCAACTCTGTTGATCTGTTACCTTGCAAAGGTTTCATATCTGATTTCATAAACCAGCGATTCTAAACGGTTGTGTTCACTCAACCGCCTTAACCAGACAAACTTCTGATTAACCCCCTTTGGACAGTGCACAATACACTGGATCCTAAATTAATGTAATGGCCGGGGTTCACACAACACACAAACACACCAGAAAAACAAGGTTAAAGCTAAACTCAGCATGGCACTTTATGTGCCCGCATTCCTTCTCACCAAATCCCCTGAAATGGCTCCTAATTTCTGCTCCCATTTTACAAATAGCGGAGCTGAAAGACTCTGTGAATGAAAATAGTACCTATGCAACATCACCTATAAAGATGGCTTGGATTCCCTAACTTTATGGGGAATTTTTGTTTTCTCTCTGTCATTTTACCTCACGATGCTCCTGCTGGGTTGATTTCCCTGACAATACTCCCCTTGGCCTCTCTTATTCACTGTAAATATATTTATTTATATAAAACCACAATCCTCCCTGACTCCACTTGGACACCGGGGGCGCGATTCTCTGACAGACTCCCTGTACATTGGTGTTGATACAAAAGTTGTCATACCTGGGGCACCATATTCTTGAAGGATTCCATAATCTTAGAGCTTTTGGCCTCTTGGTAGTAGGAGAAACAGCCAGTAATGATGACCACAGCCGCCAAGACGATACCCAGGTACAGCTGTCCAAGCGCAGAAGCAGGAAAGTTTGAGTCATCAGAAGGTCCCTGAGATGACCTCTCTCCATTCCTCCCACAGGGACACCTTCCAAACAAGTCATCCCACCCAAACTCACATTGTCTCTTGAGGGATCATCTTCAGTGGCTGCCAGGATGCCGTAGGTGAGGAAGCAGAGTATGGCACCAATCCACAAGAGGATGGAGAAACCTCCGAAGAGCTGGCGACAAAACTTGACCCATTCCGGAGTGGTTGGGGGTGGGGTGAGAGCATTGGGACCATCGCGGGCCAGGATCTCTTGGGCTTTGCTGTGGGTCAAACCCTGATGGTCAGAGAGAAAGAGAAAGGAGGGATAAAGCTCTGAGAGAAGCATCTGTGCATCCCTTCACCCTTCCAATGATTCTTTTTCCCTGAGGAGCAAAAAAAAAGGCATGAACTATTCCAAATTATAAGGGATAACCACTTGTCTGAAATGATGTAGGGCAGTGTTTCTCAACCTTGGCGACTTTAAGTCCTGTGGACTTCAACTCCCAGAATTTGGGATTCTGGGAGTTGAAGTCCACAGGACTTAAAGTCGCTAAGGTTGAGAAACACTGATACAGGGTCTCCTGAATGAGCAAGAGTTTGAAGTAGAAGATCTCCAGGAGTCCCTGATTGAAACTTTTTTCAATCAACTTTTGGAAAAAGAATGTTATTACGGCTACACATCACCCAACTCTGTATAATCCCCCCCTCCCATTCTCCCACAGTAGAAAGTGTGGCAGGCCTTGTCAGGGTGTGAATTAAGCCCTGTAATTAACGAGGTATGAAATTGTGGCTTCTCCTTGAAGCATACTTCTAAATAAGCAAAATAAACCTGAGGTATATTCTAAGAAAAATATTTTATTGTAAAGAAAGTAAAAATACAAACTTGCTAAGCTAATGATTACATCTTGGCAAATGTCCCGTCTGCCTTGGCAGACGGACAAAAGAAAAGAAAGTAAAAATGAAGGTATGGAATGTGTGACATGCGCAGTGAAGCTTAGATAAGAAACAATTCATTCTACCGTATAACTCAGAATGTGGGCATAGCTGGCAAATCAAATAAACACAGTGACAGGCCTGAAACCCAAAAGGCAAAAGATATTTTCCAGGCCTGACATATTACACAGGTGCCCAAAAAGTTCTCTATCTGCTGGTCAGCTGATTTCCTTCACCAGCGAGGTCATGGTGCTCTGGAGCCTCCCGGTAGATGTTCAACCTATCTCCAGTCCTTGAGGAAAAGAAGAAGAGTTCACCAGCTCTGAGTGGAAAGTCCTCACCTGCACACAATCTGTGTTGTATTTCCGGCAGACTTCCTCAATGGACATTTTGTGCTCCGTCTGAAACACATGGCAAAAAGGAGACACTTAGGAAGACCTTCTTCTATCTCCCTCCATCTTCATCATCTCCACCCAACCACACAATGGCCATCATTGGATCAAGGTAGGTCATCACTCCCCATTTCTTGTAGCTCCACTCAACCACCCAATCACCTCTGATGGATCATCACTCCCTGTTTCTTGTAGCTCCACACAACCACCCAATCACCTCTGATGGATCAAGGTAGATCATCACTCCCTGTTTCTTGTAGCTCCACTCAACCACCCAATCACCTCTGATGGATCAAGGTAGATCATCACTCCCTGTTTCTTGTAGCTCCACTCAACCACCCAATCACCTCTGATGGATCAAGGTGGGTCATCACTCCCTGTTTCTTGTAGCTCCACTCAACCACCCAATCACCTCTGATGGATCAAGGTGGGTCATCACTCCCTGTTTCTTGTAGCTCCACACAACCACCCAATCACCTCTGATGGATTAAGGTAGGTCATCACTCCCTGTTTCTTGTAGCTCCACTCAACCACCCAATCACCTCTGATGGATCAAGGTGGGTCATCACTCCCTGTTTCTTGTAGCTCCACACAACCACCCAATCACCTCTGATGGATCAAGGTGGGTCATCACTCCCTGTTTCTTGTAGCTCCACTCAACCACCCAATCACCTCTGATGGATCAAGGTGGGTCATCACTCCCTGTTTCTTGTAGCTCCACTCAACCACCCAATCACCTCTGATGGATTAAGGTAGGTCATCACTCCCTGTTTCTTGTAGCTCCACTCAACCACCCAATCACCTCTGATGGATCAAGGTGGGTCATCACTCCCTGTTTCTTGTAGCTCCACACAACCACCCAATCACCTCTGATGGATCAAGGTGGGTCATCACTCCCTGTTTCTTGTAGCTCCACTCAACCACCCAATCACCTCTGATGGATCAAGGTGGGTCATCACTCCCTGTTTCTTGTAGCTCCACTCAACCACCCAATCACCTCTGATGGATCAAGGTGGGTCATCACTCCCTGTTTCTTGTAGCTCCACACAACCACCCAATCACCTCTGATGGATTAAGGTAGGTCATCACTCACCATCGCCACTTCCTTCTTGAGATCATCCAGATCCCGAACCTTCTGCTGAGCTTTGCTCTTCTTGGGTGAAGAATTGTCGTCATGTTTGTCTTGGGTGGTGGCCACACGATAACTGTCCGAGCGCCCGTACTGCGTGGAGAAGACGGGCAGAGACATAAGAAAAGCATCGGAAAAAATGCAATCTTTACCCAAATTGATTTTGCATCTTGCCATAAATAAGTAGTCCTCAACTAACAACCACACCCAACATTTCTGTTGCGAAGTGAAACATTTGTGAAGTGAGTCTCGCCCCCATTTTGTTACCTTTCTTGTCGAGGTTGTTAAGTGAATCGTCGCAATTGATTAGTTAGTAACACACAGTTGTTAAGTGAATCTGGCATCCCATGGATTTTGCTTGTCAAAAGGTCGCAAAAGGGGATCCCATGACCATGGGACACAGCAAGGGTCATAAGTATGAGTCAGTTGTCAAGGGTCTGAATTTTGATCACATGATCAGGAGAACAAAGTTTGCCAGTGTGAAAAAATGGCCATAAGTCACTTTCTTCCATGCCGTTGTAAGTTTGAACGGACAGTAAATGAACTGTTGTAAGTCGGGGACTACCTGTACACCTGTTCTGAAAGTAACAGATAAATTAAGCCATTCTGAACAGGAAACAGAGAAAATGCAGGGTGGGTCAGTAAATGGGGAGGGGGGAAGCCCTGGGTGGATAATGTCCCAACAATTTGGATATGAAAGTATCTAGTGGTTTGGAAACCTTGATAGATTTTAATTGACATCAATATGATTTAATTGACTATTTCTAATTTACAGGTAGTTCTCAACTTATAGTGACTGTTCAAATTTACAATAGTGCCGAAAAAGTGACTTACCAGTCCTCAAATTTACGACCATCGCAAGAACCCCATGGTTCTATGATCAAAATTTGGGTGGTTTACATCTGGCATGTATTTACGATTCCAGGATCAAAAGATTGTTTTTGCAACCTTCCCAGCCATCTTCCAACAAGGAAGGTCCATGAATGAAGACAGATCCACTTAATGACCATCTCTCATCTAACAACTGCAATGATTCACTTAACAACCGTGGCAAAACAATTGTAAAATCAGGCGCGACTCACTTAAGGATTATCTTGCTCAGCAACGGAAATTTTGGTTCCCCATCGTGGTTGAGGACGGCATATGCTGGGTGCCTATAGCCCAAGGTATTCAGGTAAATGGCTTATAGCAGGGGTAAGTACCCTAAATGTTAGGCATTAAACACGGCTGGCAGACTAATTTTCATTTCACACAACACCCCAGGATAGGTCGTGATATTGTAGGAAAACACTGTCATTTTATCAGGTTGTGGATTCCTGGTTATCATATCATTTACCTGTCTTGTTTTTTTTTTTATGCAGAACCTGTTTCATGGACACAGATATTGTGTTTCATTAACCCCCCATTAAGGATTCAACTTGTTGTGTGAATCTTCCGTAGCAGCTTCAGTCCAATGATAGCTGTCTTAGCATCCTAGCCTTGCCCTTTTTATCTCTTGATTCCTTCGAAGATTTGACCGATTCAAACTTTCAGAATTTTTGGCAAGCATTGCCACGTCTTTACAAAATGAACCTTAAATGGTTAAACAGTGCTTAAGAATTAGTCAGATCGAGAGAGGTTCAATCAATCAGTCCATGGATCTATTCTTAACCCTAACTAACAGGTATGAAATCTCCTTGTTCAGACACACAGGGTGGAAAAAAGCGAATTTTCCTTGCCTTGCTTGTGAAAATCTCTATATTTGGCTGACCACGATAGGAGCAGAGTTACAGGGCCCAGTGAGGCCATCTTTAGACTTAAAAAGGCATTATCTTGAAATATTATTATGTTGTAATTTTTTTTTTCATTTGAACTGGAAGAAATTCAAATGGATCTTACAGGGTAGTCTTAAGTAAGGCAATTCATCTTTGTTACATTCCTTCGCATACGATTAGCCTACCTTACAAGGCTCCACAGTTGAAATTACAGAGGGAAAATGTTCTGCTTTTTAGAAACTGGTCTTTTTGAGGACTTTTCACGGATAAGGCTTAATTTCAGAGGTAGCATCCTTTGCCACTGATACCCCTCTGGAACAAGTGAGGAATAGGACTAGCATGGTATTTCTCAACCATGCAACTTTTAAGATATGTGGACTTCAACTCCCAGAATTCCCCAGCCAGAAACTTTAAGATGTGTGGACTTCGACTCCCAGAATTCCCCCAGCCAGCAATTTTAAGATATGTGGATTTCAACTGAATGCTGGCTAGGGAATTCTGGGAGTTGAAGTCCACATATCTTAAAGTTGCCAAGGTTGAGAAATAATGGATGGAGCAAGAAAATATCAATTCAACTGCATCCTTAGCACCCTCTTAACACAACTTGCTCCATCCTTCTGTTGCAGGAAACAAATGGAGAAGAAAATGTTAGGCATTGCTTTCTGGAGGAATTGAAGAATTTAAGTCAGTGAAACAACCAACCAATAAATAATAAAGTCCATTTTTCTTTCCCCGGTGAGAAATTGGCTTAAAAGGGCTTAAAAATCCATATTCTGGGGATCATTGCTGTTTGATCCTGAAGTGACTTATGAACGTTTTTCACACTTACAACTGCTGCAACATCCCCCTGGTCTAAATTCAGATGTTTGTTCAACTGACACATTCATGCCCTTGCTGCATCCCATTTTATGATCCCATTTTGCAACCTTCCGACAAGCAAACTCAATGGGAGAGCCAGATTCACTTAATAACGGTTGTTACTAACAACCACGGTCGTGATTCACTTAAGAACTGTGGCAAGGAAGGTCATAAGAAGGGACAAAATTCACTGAATAAACGTTTCACTTAGCAACCGAAATTTTGGGCTCAGTCGAGGATCACCTGCATTTGTGATTATTTGCAATGTTGACAGGACTGCGACAGGAGGAGGGGGGGAAATTAGCATCGACCCTTTATCTGACGGCTCTCTGAAATTTAATAATTTGTAAGTAATTTCACCGATCATTTTTGGATTAGATTCACCCAGGGCTCAATCAGTGAACAAAGGAAAATAATTATATCCCAGGGGGTGGGGGGGAAACCAAGTGAGCTACCTATCAGCTGAAGCGAGCACCCTTCTGAAGCCAAGCCTGGCTGTTATCCACGAAAGAAAAAAAGATGAGATGCCATCAATAAACACGCGAAGAATATCCAAGGAGAAATGGAATGACCTTGCAATGTCCTTTCCCAACAGCCATCTTAAGCAGTATGTCTGGTCTATTGAAAAGAAGGACTAGGGGAGACATGATAGCAGTCTTCCAATATTGGAGGGGCTACCCCAAAGAAGAGGGGGAGGTCAACCTATTCTCCAAAGCACCCGTAGGCAGGACAAGAAACAACGGATGGAAACTAATCACGGAGAGAAGCAAGCTGGAACTAAGGAGGAATTTCCTAACAGCGAGGACAATTAACCAGTGGGACGACTTGCCTCCAGAACTTGTGAATGCTCCATCACTGGAGGCTTTTAAGAAGAGATTGGACAGCTGTTTGTCTGAAATGATATAGGATTTTTCTGCCTGAGCAGGGGGTTGGACTAGAAGACCTCCAAGGTCCCCTTTCCCACTCAGTTATTCTCTTATTCTGTCAAGCAGGCCTTACTGGCGGGGGACAGGGGGGTGTCGTCGGATGGATGAGCAGCAAAGGAAAAATAAAAACCCAAACCGCTTCCCTGCTTCTTAATTCTGTGTCTGCCATGACATAAGTCCCTGTCAATTAAAACTTGGCTCTGCACATCCAGGCGTCCTAATTTAACCCTCTCTTTAAACAGCAGAGTTACCCTTTTTTAATGAATGTATGCAGAATAGACCCTGCTCGCTTTGATGGTCACGTTTCCCCCTCCCCCCCCCGATAATCACCATTAAGAAGTGGATATCAAAAGCTCGGACGCTGTCACATGGCAGGAACCGTGCGCGGCCCAACCAAGGCAGCCGCCTTACAGAACGATCACAGTGAAAAGGGATGAAAGCTTCACATCCATCGTTGCCGCTCTTTTCATGTTTTGTTTCTTTCCCCCCTTCTTCCGCCCCATTACCAGGGGACAAAGTTTGGGCCCAAGAATTCAACCCCATTCTTAGTTTGTGATGGTGGTGGCGGCGGGGGCTGCAAGCAGGGCCGTCTTAACAGCATTATGGGCCCCTGGCAAAGCCCCCGTGTACTGGGGCCAGGGCCAGATTTTCCTATAGGCTAACTAGGCTTCAGCCTAGGGCAGGGGTGTCCCAACTTGGAAACTTTAAGACTTGTGGACTTCAACTCCCAGAATTCCCCAGCCAGCATGGCTGGCTGGGGAATTCTGGGAGTTGAAGTCCACACGTCTTAAAGTTCCCAAGTTGGGACACCCCTGGCCTAGGGCCTCAAGATCAAGAGGGGCCTTTTATTTTTATTTATTATCCGTGCCACGTTTTGTATAAAGGTTAGTACCAATTACAACATATTTCGTTTAATATATTGATATATATCACAGTAATGATGTATTTTATTATCTCTCATGCAATTTACAAACTTAAAAATGGGAGGTGAAAAGGCCCCATAAGTGGAATAGCCTAGGGCCTCTTTTCATCTAAATCCGGCCCTGACTGGGGCCCCTACAACGAGAACTATTCACAGGAATACAAATGCAAATGGTGAATAAAACTAAACATAGATTTATTTTATTGGCACTTCCAACAAAACCGGTGTTGGTATGGGGCCCCTTAGCTTGTGGGGGCCCCATCAGGCCCATGCATTAAGACAGCCCTGCCTGCAAACCTGGGGGTGGGAGCTGGGGGGGGTGTCCCATTCTGTGACCCTTCCCAAGGCAGAGACATTATCTCAACCTTGGTGCACCTGTGTCTGTGTGTGTGTGTCTGTGTTTGATGCAGATAAATAAGAGCCCCCATCTCTTTTTTTTCTGCAAAGACACCCCCCCCTTCATTGTTGGAGGAAGAAGAAGATATAAAATCTATAGCAAATGCGGAAGCGGGGGTGGATTTACTGCAGTGCAGAAGAGAGGAAAAAAGTCATCCGGGAAGGAGCCATTTTTTCTTGGTGGCAGCTATTCGAAGGCAATCGAAAAAAAGGGGATGTGCCAAAGGCTCGGTTTTTAGCCAGAGCCAGTGCAAGGGGGGGGGGGGGAGTTAGGCTGTCGATAGCAGGCTGTTTAGCTGAAGGGCTCAAAGGAGAGGGGGGTGTCCTGCTCTTCACCCGGTGCTCCGGGGGGGCCCTTCCTTCTCAGCCGGGACTGGCTGTCACCCCCAGATTCTGCGGTGCTGCGTCGGTAAGATCCCTGGCCTGGTGCCAGAGCTGCAGCAGTGCCTGGACAACTGCAGCGGCCATGCCAATGGAGGAGGGGCAGGAAGGCACCCCCCTTTTCCTTCACGGCCTGCCGACCTTTGGGGAAGCTATTGGAGGTCACCGTGACCCAGGGAAGGGTGTAGAGGAAAGTGAACTGGGAAGGCCAGAAATTTCCTCCTTTCTTCACACCTTCCAAAAGACACCTTCCCCCCCCCCCAAAAAAAGACAAGAAAGCCAAATCCATCTCCAGAACCTGAATTTCTCAGGAGCCAAGACAACAAGGAAAGAAGGCCCATTTGGATGGGGTGGAGGGGAGGGGGCGTCCTGCTTGCTCCCACCCAAAGGGAATCCCCTTCCCTCGACCCCACGGTGTGTCAATCCTCTATTTCCCATCCTCAAACAGCCCCCAACCCCCCATTTTTTGCTGCAGAGGATTCTCTCTCCACAGCTGCAGACACCAGATATAGAAAGCAGAAATGGGGAGGGGGAGAATGAGAGAGAGGAGGGTGAGGGGGGAGGGAGAGGGAGAAAGAGAGGAAGGGGTGGCATGCAGGAAGCCGGGAAGCCATTCATCTCCTGCCCTTAATTCCTTCCCTGGAGGGAGGGATATTAATCAGGGGAGGGGGAAGAAGACTCCAGACACCTTAGGGTGCCCTATGCATTTCCTTTCCTCACTTCCATCCTCCCCCCCCCTCCCCAACCCCGCCACCATCTTTTTCTCTCTCCTTCCTACAAGGTTACAGCCACCGCTGCCTCCCTTCCTCCTCCGGATCAGACTGAAGGCAGATCAGCTGCTTTTCTGGACCCCGTCCATCTGTCTCTCTCTCTCTCTCCCCCTCCCCAAGCTACCCACACGTATCTAGGGCAGGCAACCCCCTCCTCACTTTCTTCCCGTCCCTGTCCTTGCATATATATTTTTTGTTCTAGTGCCCGTTGATTTGCCCCTATCTTCTATTTCGGTCTTGGGGGGGGGGTCCCTTTTTTCCCACCGACGCTCCCCACCTGCCCTCTGGGAAGAAGACTAACGGAGAGGGGAGGAGGCGTGGGGAAATGGGAGGGGGTCGTCTGGTGCGCTGCCGGCTGTGGGGATCCCAGGGTTATTTGGGGGGAGGGGAGGAGGGGGGAACAGCCGCCTTAGGCTGCCGCAGCCTCCGTGGAGGCGCCCCCTCCCCGCAGGACTGGCGTCCCTTGCTGAATACCAATGAAGGAGGAAGAGCGCCCCCTCCTCGGTGTGAATCCACTTCCCTTAAACCAGATTTCTCTCCCCGTTTTTTTTCTTTTTAAGAAACCCCCCCCCCATCTCTGCTCCTTCCTCTTCTCCATCTCCCTTCCTCATTTACTCCCTTTGCAAGGCAGCGATTCATCTTTCTCCTTCATTTGTTCACCCTTTGCTGACACCTTTTGTCACCTTTTGGGGAAGAACCGGGACTAACCAGAACCCCCGCTACGTCCCTACTGGGTTTTCAGCACCCATGCCTCTCCCTGCCCTGATTCCTAGGCAGCCCCCTTCTCCGACCCCCAAATTAAAAAAAAGGTCTCATAAGGGAGAACGCGGGTCCTTGAGACCTTATTTGGGTCCATCCCTGTCACCCCAATAATGCACAATCGTGTGTTCTGGCACAAACACACAAACGCTCCCCCCCTCCCTGTAGACGGATCTTAGACACGCGCATCACCTTCCCCAGGGGCAGGGGAGGGGGAGGGAAAGGGGGAGATATGAGAGGCCGGCTTAAAATAATTTCCAAACTGCCTGAAAGGGGGCCAAGACGCCCCCCACCCAGTCAGCCAACGGGCGAAGAAGAGGCCAATGGAAAGGGCCTGGAATGCGTCATTCGCCCTCCTGCATTGTGGGTCAGGCGAGAGAGAGGGAGAGGGAGAGAGAGAGAGAGAAGGAGGGAGCAAGAGCCAGAGCAGAAGTGGGGAAATGGGGGCTAGGGTCCTTGTGGTGGCGGGGGATCTCAGTAATGAAGGAAAACCAAAGCCCACCGTTCTCCATCAGGTGACTTCTGCACCCCTTGGATGACAAGCCCCCATCGTCCCCAACCAGCAGCCGCCGGCTCAGGATGATGGGACGTCGTCTTCCAACCTCTCCGGAGGGTGCAGCAGGGAGAAAGGCTGACTCCCCGCCCCCCAATCCACAAGACACCTGTCGATCCAGAACGACGCGCGTTTCCCAGTGCAGAGTCAGCAACAGGCAAGGTTATTCAGACGGACGTTCTGCGGACCGGTCCTATGGAGACGGATCCTCTAAAGGGACGTCCGGGCCCCGGGTTGGCCTCTCTGGGCAGGGGGCAAAGCCAGCCCACCCCCAACAGAGAAACAAAGGGCATCTCTGGGGAGGGGGGAAGTAACCCACCGGCAAAGCGGGGGAAGGGGTAGAAAAAGCTGAGCGGGCGGGCCCCCTCTGCCTCTGGGGGTCTCGTCTGCAGGAGCCAATTGCGGATCATGGAAGGAGGGGGGTGGACGGGACGAGGCACTGCGACTTACCCCCATCTTGGCGGCTTTGGCGTCTCAACCTGGGTGAGCCAGGCTCCCTCGGGGAAAGCAACGCCTGGCAGGCAAGCGGATGGCCGGATGGATGGAAGAGGGAAGAGCCGGGAGCCAGAGAGCGAGAGACAGACAAGGGGGAGAGGAGGGAGCTGCCGGCGCCCCCAGCCAGGGATGCTGTGCCCACGGCTGCCAGGCACGGAAGGACGGGACTCAGCGCACTCCTGGCGCTGCTGTCTGAACCAGGGCAGGCTGGCCAGCCAATCAGCGGGCGCTCCCCCTCCCCGGCCCACCGCTAAGCCCCGCCCCCTTTACTGCAGAATTCACCTTGCCCAAGGTGGAGGGGGGAGGAGGGAAGGAGCCGGGGATCCCCCAGCTTGACTGAGGCAGCCTGGCTAAGCCCCCCCTCCCCCTCCCCTCCTCTGCCCCCAATGCCAAAGATAGAAGATGGTGCAAATGGTGAATACATCACCATAATACAACAACGGTCTATGGTCCTAGCCTCCTGGATGCCCTTCAGGCCAGCGCCCCCTCCCCAAGGACAGTCTTAAAACAAGGCATTGGCTGCATTCACACAACACGCTGTATTTAATCAAGTCAATTTCAGGTCTCAGGGGGTCAACTGGGGGTGGTGGTGCTTTTTCAACCTTGGTTTGGGTTGTGGTCCAATGTGTGATGAGCTCAATGTGATTCAGGATACTACCCTAGGCAGAGACTGGGTTAATTCAGGCTGAAGGTGTTGTGGGAATGCAGCTATTAACCCAGGCATAAGAATACGTAATGTAGCTACAGACAACCACCAAATACGTAAACCAGCGCAATGGAAGGATAATAAGGTTTGCCAATCAAAGAAATCTTCTTCAAAGCTTTGTTTCTGAGCTTTGCACTTTAAAAAAACTCATGGAACAAATGAGAAACGATCCTCTATTAAAGAACATCTGCTACTCATATTAGACTCCGATTCAGTCTTTCTCAAGAGTGCTCAAATATATTTTTAGCTTTGTTGGAGATAGAAAGCATGAAAACTAAAGAGGCAAGATTCAGCCAGAAGCAAAAAAGAGAGAGAAAGAGAGAGTAAGAAGCAGAGAGAGAGAGAGAGAGAGAGAGAGAGAGAGAGAGAGAGAGAGAGAGAGAGAGAGAGAGAGAGAGAGAGAGAGAGAGAGAGAGAGAGAGAGAGAGAGAGAGAGAGAGAGAGAGAGAGAGAGAGAAGTATATGAAAATGTGTGGTCCCAAATCTCAGCTTTAGATGGCTACTTTCACAAGATGCTTATCAGCTTCAGCAGGTTTAAGATGTGTGGACTTCAATTCCCAGGATTCTGGCTGGGGAATTCTGGGAGTTGACGTCCACAAGTTTCAAAGTCGCCTGGTTTGAAAAAAAAAACTGCACTAGTTTGTTCCTATAAATAAATAAAATCTAATAACCTATGGGGTACCAACAAGAAGTTATGCCACTGTTGACCTCTACAAATGCAGATATTACTAAATGCTGGCTGAGGTTCATGCAAACACCTAAGGTGATTATTGAATGTATCAATTATCTGATTTGTCCAGGAATTCATAAACTAGCCAAATCGTCTATGTTCATGCAATATACAGGACACAAGCTAACTTAGTTTCCAAATACTTTGTTGCAACTGCTAGAGTTCAGAAGAATCTTACAGTCTAAAAACAGGGATGCCCTACCTTGGCCATTTCAAGAGCTGTGGATTTCAACTCCCAGAATTCCCCAGCTAGCATGGCTGGCTAGGGAATTGTGGGAGCTGAAGTCCACAAATCTTAAACTTCAAAACCTGAGGACTTCAACTCCCAGCATTCCCCAACCAGCCACAAGCTAACAATTTCCAAATATTTGGTTGCTACTGAAAGAGTTCAGAAGAATCTTACAGCATAAAAACAGGGATGTCCTACCTTGGCCAGTTCAAGAGCTGTGGACTTCAATTCCCAGATTGCTGGGGAATTCTGGGAGCTGAAGTCCACAACTCTTAAACTTCAAAACCTGTGTCCACGGGTCCACAAATCATGCTGGCAGGGGAATTCTGGGAGCTGAAGACCAGAAGTTTTAAATTTGCCGAAGTTGGACACTCCCTGGCTTAAAATGTGTAAAATGTGAAGTTGCCATTTCATATTTGTCCTTTGGCTTTTTTTGAATTTTGTTATTGAGCAAAGCTGCAGAACAGGATTTTAGAACCAATCAATTTAGGAAAAAAAGTATATTTACGAGAAACGGACAGATACGGAGACATCTGTCTTTGAAAAGGGATGTTTGGCTGCATTTGCACCTTTTAAATGTTCTTTGGCCCAGCCACACAGGAAGTGACCAAAGAGTGACTAAAGAAATGTAAGTGGGAAGTTTTCAGTTTGATGTGTTTAAGAGACCATCACCTTTTCCTCCACCCCCCTCCGCCCCCAATCTGCACAATTCGGTGTGAATTTTTGAAGAGTTGCACTACAAAGCAATCGATTGGTACAGGTACCGGTACAGATGTGCTAGTCATTCCCGACTCTAGGGGGCGGTGCTCCTCTCTGTTTCAAGACGTCTCTGTGGTCATGTGGCCGGCATGACTCAACCGCCAAAGGCGCACAGAACGCTGTTCCCTTCCCACCAAAGGTGGTTCCTATTTTTCTATTTGCATTTTTACATGCTTTCGAACTGCTAGGTTGGCAGAAGCTGGGACAAGTAATGGGAGCTCACTCTGTTATGTGGCGCTAGGGATTCGAACTGCTGAACTGCCGATCTTTCTGATCGACAAGCTCTGAGCCATTGAGCCACCACGTCCCTGGCTTGTGTCACAGGTAGTCCTCAACTTACAACAGTTCATTTAATGACTGTTTGAAGTTCCGATAACGCTGAAAAAAGTGAGCTAAGGCTGTTTTTCATATAACTATTTCTATAATCACTGCAGCATCCCCATGGTCATATGATCCGAATTCAGATGCTTGGAAACGGACTCATATTTATGACGGTCGCAGTGTCCCGGGGTCATGGGATCCCCTTCTGTGACCTCTGATAAGCAAAGTCAATAAGGAGGCCAGATTCACTTAACAACTGTTTTATCAGCTGCAGTGATTCACTTAACAACTGTAGCACAAAAGGTTGTAAAATGGGGCCAAACTCGCTTTACAGCCGTCTTGCTTAGCAATGGAAATTTTGGACTCAATTGTGGTCATAAGTCGAGGATTACCTGTCCCTCCAACCCAAAGAATCATCCTGTTTTCCATCTCTAAGTCCCATTCCCCATCTCCCCATCCCTACCCCAGTCTCCGAGATGAAGGCTACTGCCGGAATTCAGAGCGTTTAGGCCTTAGTACCAATTTTTAGCCTCCTTCATCCTTCTTCAAATCTCCATGGCAACTAGATGGGGGGGAGGCCATGTGACTCAGAGTCACTGTGGCAACCAGAAAGAAGGGGTTTCCACAGCAGCAAGGGGAAAAGGAAGGGAATATGGGCTTTAAGAAGGATTTGTCCTGCTCCTCAAATGCCTGTAAATCCAGCCCAACCGAGATGGAGGAGGCGATATTCATTCTGGGCATCTCAGTGGCTGCAAAATGCTTGAGCAAAGTCACAGTAGGAGAACATCTCTTTCCCCCATCAATACTACAAGAGCTATTGATTGATTGAGAGACTAAGATTCACCCAGGGACAGAAGGAGAAATTCATCACATTTTTCACTAGTTCCTTCCAAAGCTGGCCTCCTCCACATCACTGGGCCTGCATCTCCCATTATCTTATACAAGGGAAACTATAAGTTCCAGGAGGCATACAAGGTGCCTCTGTAGAAAAGCTTACGGTCATGGTTTTGGAGAAGAGGTGACTGCTGGTAAAACCTGAACTTAGCCCAGGAGGAAAGTAAGTTGAGAAAGGATTCAAGACTACTTCGCCTTGACTCTCTTTGGTACCCAAAGGGAGGGAAGGCCAGACTTGATCAGGCTTTCCTGTTCTTATAGCCTATATAAGAGCCGGGATGGCACAGTGGTTAGATGCAGTACTGCAGGCTAACTCTGCCAACTGCCATCAGTTCGAATACAGGGGCTCAAGGTTGACTCAGTCTTCCATCCTTCTGAGGTCGGTCAAATGAGGACACACAGATTGTTGGGGGCAAGATGCTGACTCTGTAAACCGCTTAGAGAGGGCTGTAAAACACTATGAAGCAAAACTTCCTGACAGTGAGGACGATTAACCAGTGGAACTTCCCGACAGTGAGAACGATTAACTCCAGAAGTTGTAAATGCTCCAACACTGGAAGTTTTGAAGAAGATGTTGGGCAAGAGATTGATGAAAAATGGACGCCTCTCATTTTTTTATTCTGGGGACATGTCGCTTGAAACCTTGACATAATTTGTCTGAAATGGTATCTAGGGTTTCTTGCCTGAGCAGGGGGTTAGACTACAAGACCTCCAAGGTCCCTTCCAGCTCTATTGTGATGAATTAATAGTGCCAGGTTCTGGGCGTCCTATATATGCCGGATAATCGTTTTTGTTTCTGCTCCTCAGAAGAAGAAAAAGATCAAGTCATTCATAGACTGACTCCCTGCCTGCATTACCACGGCCAAGAGAATCATTTTGCAATTCCATTTCATTGACATGGGCTCCTTCACCTCTACCGGCACATCTCTTCCTCGGCGCTGACTAATTTCTAGCCACAGACAAGGCTCCCTTTCATCTGTTATTTATTCATTAGAGAAAAGTGTATATGGCATAATTCAGGGGGAGGTTTTCCATTTCGTTCCTCCCAATCCCAGGGAGGAGACCTTTTGCCAACCATTTCCCAGCACAAGGTTCTCTGGGGGGCGAAGGCGCCCGCAAGCCCTTCCTGCAGGCTGCTTCGCCCCTGCTTGCAGGCCGTGGTGCTGAAGGGACAGCTCTCGGCTTTCATCTTTTCTGGCAGGAGGCGAAGAGGGGGAGTTTTTAAACGGGGCGGATCGCCTCTTTTTTGCAACAGCAACGGGAGGTTATCGGTTTCTCTCGCCGATCCATCTTCTGCACCACCTGTCCTTCATATCTAGAGGAAGCTTCGCTTAGCCGGCTTTGGGCTGTGAGCAGCTGTCATCCTTAGATGTTATTTCTCGTGGGAATTAAAATGTGAAGAAGCAGCGGGGGAGTCAAGCCTAAGGAGGATAGCCGGGTCCCATCAAATTTGAAATAGTGCATTTTGTGTAGTAATAATAATAATAATAATAATAATAATAATAATAATAATAATAATAATAACAACAACAACAACAACAACAACAACAACAACAACAACAATAATAATAAACCTGTTCGGAAGCAAGCATGCATAAAAAGGCCTTAAAGCATTTTTTTTCATCCTCAAGAACTTTAAGATGGGTGGACTTCAGCTCCCAGAATTCCCCAGCCAGTAAAGCCAGCAAAATGTTTGTCCATAAGCAACTAGAAAATTGTTGCACACAATTTACGGAGGAGGAGGAGGAGGAGGAGGAGGAGGAGGAGGAGGAGGAGGAGGAGGAGGAGGAGGAGGAGGAGGAGGAGGAGGAGGAAAGGACCAAATTACAGCCAGGGTCACCTTGATACAAAAGGCCCTGGCTACATCCAGAGGCGTTTCAACCTTCACACATTCCTGCTCAGTGGAGTGACTGGGGTGCCTGGGAGAAACAGCCGCAGAGCTGCCTTCTCCTTCTGCAGAGGCTGTTTATGCATTCGGTCATATTGCCCTGAGTGGTGAGAAGCAATGACAGGAAGGTGGGAATTAATCCAGATACCATTAATCTCATGTACCCTTGGTGTAGTTCAATACTCTATAACCATCAGTGGGTTCCTAGACCTTTCCAAGGAGCATAGCTGATAGCAAAATCTCTCTCCTTCTCTATCTCCCTTCCTCTTCTTCTCCCTCTCTCCCTCCCTCTCTCTCCTTCTCCCTCTCTCTCTCCCTCCCTCTCCTTCTCCCACTTTCTCTCCCTCCCTCCCTTCTCTCCCTCTCCTTCTCCCTTTCTCTCTCCCTCCCTCTCCTTCTCCCACTTTCTCTCCCTCCCTTATTCTTCTCCCACCCTCTCCCTCCCTCTTCTTCTCCTTCTCCCCCACCCTCCCACTCTTCCTATCCCTCCCTCTCCCTTTCCCTCCCCCTCCCTCTCCCCTCTCTCATTCTCCCTCCCTCCCTCCCTTTCTCTCTCTCCTTCTCTCTACATCCCTCCCTCTCATTCTCTCTCTCCCTCTCTCCCTCTCTCCCCCTCCCCCCTCTCTCTCCCTCTCCTGCCCCAACCTCTTCTAATTAATTGCTGCCCCTAGCAGAAAACCCATCCAGACATTCACCTGGCCTAAGATCCCTTCCTAATTCCCACCCGGCTTCATTTGGAGAGCTCCAAGAAAGAACGTTTCCACCCCCCTCTCTTTTTTCTTTTTCTTTTTGTAGCTGGCAGAGAGGTAGCCCTTGCTGAGGCTGAAATGGGGAGATTTTGCCTTGTCAGAAAGCCCAGGTGGCTTCCGAGAGCAAAATCCATGCTAAAGATGCTGCGTTTCGTCTCCAGGGAGATCAAAGGCTGCTTCGTGAAGAGGGAGGAATCAAATGAGGATGCAGGGAAGTGGTTGTAGGCTCTGGAATGGGGGGGGGGTGTCTCAAGCCCCTTCCTCTTTCTTAGAGTCACCTGCCCAACTGATTGCATTGGGGGCCTTGCCAGCTTATTCTGCTCCAAAGACCTGCTAGGTGGACACAGAGGCATTAAAAACAGGCTGATGGGTTATCTTTAGCAAAGTGAGGTGTGCAGTGGTCCTCGACTTACGACAGTTCATTTAGTGGCCGTTCAAAGTGACAACGGCACTGAAAAATGTGACTCGGGGCCGTTTTTCACACTTAGCGACCATTGAAGTATAGTCACATGATCCAGTTGGCCGCTTGGCAACTGACTCATACCTTATGACCGTTTGCCGTGTCCTGAGGTCACGTGATCCCCATTTGCGACCTTCTGACGAGCAAAGTCAATCCCGATTCATTTAACAGCCGGGTTACTAACCGAACGACTGCAGGGACTGACTTAACAACCGTGGCAAGAAAAGCCGTAAGACGGGGGCGAGACTCACTTAACAACAGGGATGTTGGGCTCAATTGTGGTCGCCAATCGAGGACTACCTGTATTACCCCCATTTCGGTGGGGAGCCTTGTTTTCAATCCCAGGTTGCCCCATGTTTCCCCCTCCCCTCTTCTTCCTCAGTGTCGGTTCCTTCCTTCAACCTTGATTCGTCCTTCAGTGCTTTTGATGGTTGCAGAAGCAAACTGGTGGGGGGAGGGGGAGGGGGCTTAAGCAGCCGGGATCCCAGCTCTTCTTGGCCGAAGGGAAGGAAGGTTGTGGCCGTCCCAAGGATATACAATCCGGCTTGATCCGGCCTCCTCCTTTTGCAAACTCCCGGTCCAAAGATCCCTCCAGCCCAGCTCCCGCTTGCTCTGTTCAGCTCTGGAAACAGGATGGACTTGGTGAAATGCCATCTTGCGATGAGCAAGTTTTTTTTTTCTTTCTCTCTCTTGCGTTGGTTCTGCATTTTCCTGAGATGCAGAAGGTATGCAGGCAAATATTCAGTTGAGGAAGGCAAGAAAAGGCAGGTTTCTTTCTCCTTCCTTCCTTCCTTCCTTCCTTCTCTTTTCCTTTTCCTTTCTTTTTTTCTTTTTTCTCTTTTCCTTCCTTCCCTCATTCTTCTGTTCTTTTTCTTTCTTTTCTTCCTCCCTTCCACCTTTTTCTTTTTCCTTCCTTTCTCTTTCTTTCTTTTTTCTTTCTTTCTTTCTTTCCTTCCTTCCTTCTTTCATTCATTTGGGACGGCCATTTTAGTTATTTCTTCTCTCTCTCTCTCTCTCTCTCTCTCTCTCTCTCTCTCTCTCTCTCTCTCATACACACACGTACATATACACAGAGGCCTCCCCATTGCTGCATGGAAAGCCAAACGCTCTTCCAGGCTACAGAATCTTAGGGTACTCCCCGACTCACAACAGTTCATTTAGTGAAAGTTTGAAGTTACAGCAGCACTGAAAAAAAGTGACTTATGATCATTTTTTTACACTTACAATCATTGCTGCATCCCCAGGGTCACACCATCAAAATTCAGATTCTTGGCAACTGACTCATACTTATGACAGTCGCAATGTCCTGGGGGGGGGGGTCATGTGATCTCCTTTTGCGACCTTTTGACAAGCAGTCAATGGGGAAAGCGGATTCACTTAACAAAAAGGTCACTAACTTAACAGTGCCGCGTTTCACTTAATAACATTGGCAAGAAAGATCGTAAAATGGGGCAAAGTTCACTTAACAATCGTCTCACTTAGCAACGTACATTTTGGGCTCAATTGTCATAAGTCAAGGACCTCCTGTATTTGAAAAGGTCAATATGCTGATTTTGGGGATGAAAAACCCTGATAAAAGGGAGAGACGTTAACGTTTAAATCAGCGGAGTCCAATCTTGGCAACTTCAAGACCTGTGGACTTCAACTCCCAGAATCCCCTGGGTTGAAGTGACTCACAGTCGGGAAACAGGATGTCTCCCCTCCAAAGAGTTTATGATCCAGATTGATCATCCCACAATCCTAGCAAAGAAGACGTAACATGACTCTTTCCATTCCTCCTTTGCTTCGCTCAGAATAATGGGGAAAAACACCTTAGGATGGATTCTCCATTTTATAGAATTAAACACTCCACATATGCTTTACAGAATTAAAACCAGGGCCTCAGGCTTCCTTCTAATCTGCACCCAGCTGTCCTAGATTAAGTTAATGATACCAGGCAGAACAACACAGATTCCCAAGGAGGGAAGAGGGGTTGGGGTTGGGGAGAACCCATCCTGGGAACTGAATGCAGGAAATAGTCCCAAGGTTGGGGAAACTGGCCATTAGGGCATACTGGGATGGCCTGGATTCTAGGAATAGTGATTTTAATGTCCCAAAGGAAGAACTGCTATATATTTATTAATTAGCCACTGGGCCACATCAAAGTGCAGAGTTCCAGAAACAAATTATTACTGAAATTTAATAAAAGACAATTTAAAATGGAATTTGATAAAGTATAATTTAAAATGAACTTGGAATAAAATACGATTTAAAATGAAATTGGAATAAAATATAATCTAAGTGGAAAATGGAATAAAAGCTTCTTGGAGGAGAAGCAAAATGTCTTCAAAGAAAAACCCGTAAAGTCCAGTTGCTTCTTGGGAAGAAAAAAAAAGCACCTTTGGGTCAACCGTTAACCTGGGTGACTGAGAAGCTCCATAGACATTCACTTAACAAATGTATTACTGCACAAGTCAAAAAGAGGGCTGTGAAAATATCTACAGACCCTTCACATCCTGGGCATAAATTGTGTCAACTTCTACCCTCAAAATGACACTATAGGGTACTGCACGTCAGAACAACAAGACACAAGGACCGTTTTCCCCACCAGGCCATCCCTCTGCTAAACAACTAATGCCCACAAGACTGTCAAATTATCTACTAAGTTTGTATTGCTATTATTCTTCTCACCCTTCCTATTACCTATCTCCTCCCATTTATAACTATAATCTTGTTCCTTGTAATTTACAATTTATATTGTTTTATTTGTTTCCTAGTATGATTTGATTGCTTCTTAGTAACCTATGGCTATCACTAAGAGTTGTATCTTATGATTCTTGATGAATGTATTCTATTTTATTTTTCTTTATGTACATTGAGAGCATATGCACCAAAGAAACATTCCTTGTGTGTCCAATCACACTTGGCCAATAAATTATTCTATTCTATTCTATTCTATTCTATTCTATTCTATTCTATTCTATTCCATTCCACTCCACTCCACTCCACTCCACCCTATTCTTATTCTATTCTATTCTATTCTATTCTATTCTATTCCATTCCACTCCACTCCACTCTTATTCTTATTCTATTCTATTCTATTCTATTCCATTATTCTATTCTATTCTAAAAAAAACTAAGTTTTGGCCTCAATTGTGGTTGTAAATCGAGGATCACCTGCAATGATATCACAGGGCTGAGAATTTTCCTGGTGAAGAAAAAGATCAAAGCCATTTTATTTCCAACCCGTCAGTCCCTATGAGACTGACAAACAAACCAGATATTCAGCCAGTTCTGACCGGTTCTGGAGAACCGGTAGCAGAAATTTTGAGTAGTTCAGAGAACCGGCAAACAGGCTGGCCACGCCCTCGCTGCCTCCCAGCCTCCCAGCTGATCTTCTTTTGTTGCCCTGAACAGGAGAAGGGAGCTGGAAAGCAGGTTAGTGGGGTGGGGAGGGAATTAGGATTTTGCAGTATCTTTCCCCTGCCATGCCCACAAAGCTACACCACACCCACAAAGCCACGCCACGCCCACAATGCCACACCCACAGAACCAGCAGTAAAACAAAAAATGAATTCCACCACTGAAACAAGCAAATAAGGAGAACAGCTAGCAACCAGCACGTAAGTCCTGGGAGTGTAGCCCAGCTTTCTCATGTTTTCAAACGGGAAGCTTTTGTCCTAATCCTCTTTGAAAAGGCTGGTTGGGTTGGGATGGCCTTGGGTGCAGTCTGTCTGTGGAGGGGAGGGGGCTTCCCCAACGGATCCTAGACTTCCTGCCCTTGATCCCTTGCTGTCTGAAGGACACTGGCCGTTTCTATGGCAGCCATTGATCCGCCGAGAGGTCGGGGCCACTCAAGCATACAATAGCATGCGACAGGCTGAGCTGAGGAGGGGGTGGGAAGGAGAAGGCTCCTCACCAGGCAAGTAACAGAAGGGAGGAAGCCAAACGAGGGAGGGGGGCAAGTTTGGGAGTCTGTGATCCAGGCAGGACCAATAGATAAATGGATGGATGGATGATACATGATAGATAGATAGATAGATAGATAGATAGATAGATAGATACAGAGATAGATACAGAGAGAGAGAGATATGGAGAGAGAGTGGGGTGATGGATGAGAGAGAGAGAGAGAGAGAGAGGCAGGCAGGCAGGCAGGCAGGCATGGCGGTGAGGGTGGCAGGGGGAGAAAATCAGCCGAAAGGAGAGAAAGGAAACATGGAGGCATAAGGGAGTAAGCTAGAGATAGACTTGGGAAGATGCCTAATTCTGGGATTTTAGGATTGCCAAATGACCAGAAAGATGCAGCTTAAGCAGATACCAAAGGATGCTTCTTCTCTGCAGTGAGGGAAATGTATTTGCTCATCTTAAAGAAAGAGAGAGAGAGAGAGAGAGAAAATCTCCTTGGATTTTAGCCTTATAATTTCCTTGGCAGCAACATGAGTGTGACGTCATTGCTTTCTCCCCCAATGAAATGCCTTGTCAGACCTTTTGACGTTTCCATCTCTCCCCCTGCCCCCACCCCCAGCTTGGGAGATTCCTTGTGGTCTCCCGCCCGTGGTTTATCGAGATCCTGATTCAGATCAGCTTTGTTTTGAGCCTGCTCAAGGTCAGCTTCTTTGACGTTCATGCCAATGTGAAAAGCACAGCTTTCGTGGCTGGTTGACACAAGAGATATTCTCTTCCTTGCAGGAATGGTGGCAAGGGGAGCAACCACACCAGCTGCCCAGGCTGTTTGCAAGATTACACCAAAGTGCCTTGTCCTCTGGGATGGGCAGAATGAGGATCCCACCTGTAAGAAGGGCAGGAACCAGGGTCCTTGGCATTCTCTGAGCTTGGTGGATTTCTTGCAGACATTTTCTTACCCAACTAGGCAACATTATCAGCACTAGAATGGGGGGGGGGGGAGAGGACTGTGGGTCCTTGGTGCTTTCTGAGCTTGGTGCAGACATTTTCTTACCCAACTAAATAACTTCATCAGACCTAGAAGGGAGAGGAAAAGGAGAAGGAAGAGGAAGATTGTGGGGTCCTTGATGCTGTCTGAGTTTGGATGCTTTCTTGCAGACATTTCATTATCCAAACTAAGCAACATCGGTGCTAGTGACTCTGATGATGTTACCTAGTTGGGTAATGAAACGTCTGCAAGAAAACAACCACGCTCAGAGAGCACCGAGGACCCATCATTCCCGCCCTGAGCTACAAATATTCTCCTTTGTTGAAGGGCAGGAACACAAGTGGTAAAAGTGATTAGAAAATTTTAAACCCAGCTGCCCTTCCCCAGCCTTCTATTTCCTCGGTGTCCCTTCCATCAGCCTCTCTCCTCCACTCCCTTCCCCATTCCCGGCATGCCTCTTCCACCGCCTTGCCCAAGCAGGCTGGCTCTCCAGTTACCAAACCGTTGTCTGTGAGAGCTGCCTGGCATCTCCCAGTCGTGAGAGGATCTCAAGCCCATGGGGGAGGAGGGGGGAGATGAGTGCAGACAGGCAGCTGACCTCCAGAGGGAGACAGTGACTTTCACCCCCCACCCCACCCCCTTTCAGCTGCGTATCTCTGCGCTGGTATATGCCCTGTTTATGACTGTCAATCATGCATCAAAAGTGGCGGGAGCAGCTGTAAGGATGCTTCTCTTGCAGAGATTCCACAGGGATGGCAGGAAGGAACTCCCAGCTGTCTGTTCACCACCTCCGTCCCCATAAGGTAAAATAACGCTATTTCCGTTGTCCTCGCTTAGATTCTCCATCTCTTTCCCTTTCAGCTCTGCGGTGAGAAACAACCTATGATCTGGCTAACCCAAATGGTTATCTGTGCCAATGAACAGGGGAAGGGAGAGAGAGGAGGAGAAAGAGGACAAAAAGGAAAAGGAAGAAGTAAAAAAGCAAAAAAAGAGAGAGAGAAAGAGAAAGAAAGAAAGAAAGAAAGAAAGAAAGAAAGAAAGAAAGAGAAAGAAAAGGGGAGGGAGGAAGGAAGGAGAAAGGGAAAGAAAGAGAAAGAGAGGAAGAAATGGTAAAGGAAGTAGGAAAAAAGAGGAAAAAGAGAGAGAGAGAAGGAGGGTGGGAAGGAGGAAGGAGAAACGGGGAAAGAAAGAAAGAGGAAGAGAAAGAGAGAGGAAGAAAAGGAAGAGGAAAAAGGAAACAGAAAGAAAGAGGAAATAAAGGAGGAAAAGAAGAAAAACTAGAAGAGAAGAGAAAAAGAAAGGAAGAGAGAAGAAGAAGAAAAGGAAGAAAGAAGGAGGGGAGGACAGGAGAGGAGAAGAAAATAGGCAAGGCCTCTTCTCCCTTCTCCATCTGCCTGTCCCCCCAATATTCCCTAACCACGTTCTTCGATCTCCAACTGTTAGGTTGCAAACACACGTAGCCCACCCCCTCCCCCTCCCAAAAGAACCTTCCAGGGCATAAAAGAACCTCCAGGAAAACATTGATGTGGTCTCTACACGTCCACACAAACTTGATGGCGTACGATCTCTCCCATCTATATTACGCCCTCGGTTAATGGCTCGTTTCCCAAAACACGCCAAGGCAACGGATGGGTTCCCACGATCTGCTAAAGCCCAAACTCCCATTCGTCATCTAATCAAGCCCCTTCTAAGCGATGGCCAGGAGAGCAGAAATTCTCCCTGTCCAGCTACTGCTTATCTCCCGCCGTTATTAAACAGAGTAACATATTTAGGACAAAGCGGTGAAAAATATTTTACCTGCATTTCTCAGCCCACAATCTTCAGAGATAACTTAAGCTTAACCACAACCGCTTGAAAGAGAAGAAAGGAATAGCATTTTATGTGAACTGGGTCACTACCACCTTAAGCGACAAGTATGATTTATTGGTTCAGACATGGCATGTTCTGTAAGCATAACGGTTAACCCAGATTTAGGATGCTGAACCTCGCTGTTTATTTGCTGGAAACTTGCAAGTTTGTTTGTTTGTTTAGACTTGTTTTAAACTCTCTTTTTAATTGGGTCTTTCGTTTGGGGGTTCCTGTGTTTTTTTATGATGTTGTTGAATACTGGCCCACGTCAATGAAGTGAGATGGTGTAGTGGTGGAGTAGCAATCTAATAAATAAGCAAAAGTGTAATATAAATATAGAAAGTACAACATATAAGCAAATTGGACTTACTTGGACCTGCTGAAGCTATTTTTGCTGCTCTGTTGTTAAAGGCAGCCAGCCATTTTAATCCTTTACAGAGGGAGGGGAGGGGGGCCTCCAAACTTGGCAACTTTAAGACTTGTGGACTTCAACTCCCAGAATTCCCCAGCCAGCTATGAAGTCCACAACCTATGCTGGCTTGTTTGAAGACCTCTGCTTTACAGCATTGAATAGATCCATGTTTATTCAACACCCATCAAAACACAGACAGGGATAACCTTTTCCCAGGGAGTAAGCGGGGCAGCAGTTTTAATTTCCCAGAATCCTTCTCATGCAATGTTGCTCAGGGGCATTGTGGGAAATTAAAACAGCAAGATCCTGGGCTCTCTAAAGATCAGGGTGTCATTCATACGATGTGGGGTTGTTGGGATTTTTTTTTTGCCCAAATCAAATAACCGTATTTTAGGAGGAGCAAATGCCGCTCTAGTTCAGGCACTCTGCAATCCCCTATTAGCCTGATCTAGTGTGTCCTCTGAACCTCAGATTAGTATAATTTGATTTGCAAAGGGCTGCTGGTATAGTGGATAATCTTGTCCTCAGACTAGCAGAGGCTTCTGTGATGCAAATTGGGGCCAACCTCTTGCCAATTGAGGTCAGAGTTGTTGTTTTTTTTTTAAAAAGATAAAATGTAAAAAAAAAAAGATGCACTTGAACTAGAAAGAGGAGAGAGAAGGAATATTCTGTATTTGAAACCTGGAAAAAACTAAATTACGGTGCAATTGAACTAAATATGTAGAGGTGATTCACAGGTTTTTTGGGGGGAAGGGAGAAAAAAATGCTGTCCCCCCCCCCCCTTTAGGCGAATCCATTCCATTTCAGGGACACTCTGCCACCTGGTGTTAGGACGTTAGTATTGCAAGCAGGCTTTGGAAATCAAGGCTGTATTTCACACATTATTTGGATCAGAATAGAGCTGGGAGGGACCTCGGAGGTCTTCTAGTCCAGCCCCCTGCTCAAACAGGAGATCCCGCACCATTTCAGACAAGTGACTGTCCAGTCTCTTCTTAAAATCCTCCACTGATAAAGCACCCACAACGACTGAAGGCATTAAACTAGCTTGAGTTGTTATGGATTTAATAGAAAGAAGGACTAAGGGAGACATGATAGCAGTGTTCCAATATCTCAGGGGTTGCCACAAAGAAGAGTGAGTCAAGCTATTCTCTAAGGCACCTGAGGGTAGAACAAGAAGCAATGGGTGGAAACTAATCCAGGAGAGAAGCAACTTAGAACAGAGGAGAAACTTCCTGACAATTAGAACAATTAATCAGTGGAACAGCTTGCCTCCAGAAGTTGTGAATGCCCCAACACTGGAAGTCTTTAAGAAGATGTTGGATAGCTATTTGTCTGAAACGGTATAGGGTTTCCTGCCTAGGCAGGAGGTTGGACTAGAAGACCTCCAAGGTCCCTTCCAACTCTGCTATTGTATTGTATAGTATTGGATGGGTAGCCATAATCTTAGCTCTATTTGTTTAGTGATTGTTTGAAGCTACAACAGGACTGAAAAAAGTGACTTATGACCATTTTTCACACAACCATTTAATAACTCATGGTTGCATGGTCCAAATTTGGATGCTTGGCAACCAAGTCACATTTATGCAATGTCCTTTTGCAACCGTCTGACAAGCAAAATCCATGGGGAAGTCAGATTTGCTTAACGACCGTGTTATTAACTGAACAGCTGCAGTGATTCACTTAACAAGTGTGGCGAGAAAGGGAGCAAAAATCCCGTAAGGAATGTCTCACTTAGCAACACAAATTTTGTGCTCCTGAGCTGAGCTCTTCCTGTAGATGGCAATAAATAATAATTAATAATAATAATTTATTAAATTGAGCGGCCGAACCTAAAATAAATGCAGTACGGTGAATCCGCGAGGTTTTATTTGAAAATAAACATTTTAAAAAGTGGGGTCAAAGGGTTACCTTTACTCTACCAAGGAAACGGGAGGCAGGAAAAATAATGAAAGAGAAGCCATTAAAAAAAAAACCCTACTGAATTCATTTCTTTATATGGGACTAAATAATAAATTCAGCTACAGCGTGCCCTCCAGAGACACGGGGGATGGAAAAAAATGTACTCTTTATCTTTTACAGAAGTATGCTTTAATTGCAAATAATAGCCGTGCCAATCAATAAGTGTCAATCCATAAAAATGTCCCTGTTGGTAGTGAAGAACATAAACGAGAACCGGCGACTGGCTAAAATCGATGGCTTAAAAATGAAGGGATATTTTTCCCCCTCTTGATGGATATCCTAGACCAGTGGTGGGCAACCCGCGGCTCGGGAGCCACATGCGGCTCTTTACACCCTTTAATGCGGCTCTTCTGTGTGCCGGGTGCCCGCTCCCCTCCCTCCTCTCGGGCTTCGGAGGGAAGCTTCTGCAAAAGCCCGGGTGAGTGACAACCAATTTTGGTCCTATGACTGCAGAATGCTGCAAAATACCATAAATGCAGGCCAGTTGTTGAGTGTTTCAAATGTGATTGGAACACTCAACAAGGTGACCACAGTGTGTGTGTGTGTGTGTGTGAGACAGACAGACAGAGAGAGGAACAGAGAGAGGGAGTGAAGGAGGGAATCAGAGAGAGACTGACAGACAGACAGACACACACACACAGACAGAGGGAGGGAGAGAGGGGGAGGGAGGGAGAGAAAGATAGACAGACAGACAGAGAGACACACTCTCTCTGTGTGATTGATTAAGTGAATGAGTGAGAGACAGACACACCCACATACACAGAGTGACAGAGAGAGAGGAAGGGAGGGGAGAGAGACAGAGGGAGAGACAGAGACAGACATACACACACACAGAGTGAGTGAGAGACAGACAGACACACACACACACAGAGTGACAGAGATGGGGGGGGGAGGGAGAGAGAGGCAAAGAGCCAGAGAGAGAGAGAGAAAAAGAAAAAAAGAAAGTGGGAGAGAGAGATGAAATTAAAAACAACAACATACAAACCTGACTTAATCAAACTATCCAAGGAAATGCAAGGCCAATGTTCACATTAGTGGTTGTGACTTTGTCAGTCAATGTCAGGATGTAATTTTCTCTACATTGTAAGGCAAATTTTACGGAATTTAACGTTATCGATAAATAATATCGTTCTAAAGTTTTTGTTTTATTAGTTTTGTTATTTGTATCCTCCCGACCTATGTGGATACTTGCATGCAGAATATTCTCAATAAAAACTTATTGAAACTAAAAACAGTGTACCATCCTATGTATTTTCGGTTTTAAAAATGTGGCTCTCAAAGTAAATTTCAATCGTGGTTTTGGCGAGATTTGGCTCAGTTGAAAAAAAAGGTTGCCCACCACTGTCCTAGACCAATGTTTCTCAACCTTGGCAACTTGAAGATGTCAGGACTTCAACTCCCAGAATTCCCCAGCCAGCATTCGCTGGCTGGGGAATTCTGGGAGTAGAAATCCAGACATCTTCAAGTTACCAAGGTTGAGAAACACGGTCCTAGACCGAATGTTATGTCTGAAAAGTTTTCCCTCATAATTTTGCACAACCTGCTAGGACCATGGCAGCCACGTTTTTCAACCCCAGCAATTTGAAGACGCGTGGACTTCAATTCCCAGAATTCATGGCTGGCTGGGGAATTCTGGGAATTGAAGTCCACTCATCTTCGAATTCCTGAGGTTGAGAAACACCGCATATTCCAGGATTGCAAAAAAACAATTGCGAATCTGATCAGCCGTGGGATTTTCACGCAAGCTTTTCATGGGATTTATTCTGGGAGCGCCAGGTAAGGAACTTGCAGGCAACTCATCAAACGCTGTCCCCAAATCCACTTCTATTTGCAGCCCCAAATTCACCCTAATTCAAAATCCCATAAAAATGGATTTTGGGGGCAAGGAAGATACAGGTAATCCTCAATTTATAACAGTTCATTAAGTGCACAACAGCAATGAAGAAAATTATGTGAGGGTTTTTTGCAAGGGTGAAATGCTACCAGTTCACCGGAATCGGTAGTGAAAAAAATGCTGCCAATTCAGGTGAACTGGTACTTCCGACGATCAGCTGTGACACACGGTTTATATTCCCTAGAATCGTTGGATTTCCTGCTTTCTAGCTAATTTGAATTGCGCGTCACAGCTGATCGTCAGAAATTGAAGTCCTGCGCATGCGCAGAGGTGGGGAAATAGGAGAGGAAGGAGTATTTGCTCGCTCATATTGCCTGAACTGGTAGCGAAGGTAAGTTGATTTCACCCCTACGTTTTTCACACACCTGTAAATATGTAAGTATGTTCCTATATTAATGTACATCCATTTCTTTTAATTTTAATTATTATTCCTTCTACCCTGAGGAATTAAAGCCAAAAGGAAAGTATCGTTTCAACTTATGGGATTCTGAATCCGTGAAGATTTTCAGTAAACAGCACAATCTTTGTTTCCCTCATGTTCTTTTTGAACAGAATAGCAGAATTGGAAGGGACCTTGGAGATCTTCTAGTCTAACCCCCTGCTCAAGCAGGAGACCCTCTACCATTTCAGACAAATGTTGTCCATCTCTTCTTAAAAGCCTCCCATGGTTGGAGCCCCCACAATTTCTGGAGACAAGTCGTTCCACTGGTTAATTGTTTTCACTGTCAGGAAATTTGTCCTCAGTTCTAGGTTGCTTCTCTTCTTGATTAGTTTCCATTCGTTGCTTCTTGTTCTACCCTCAGGTGCTTTAGAGAATAGCTTGACTCCCTCTTCTTTGGGGCAGTCCCTTAGATGGGACATTTGGGACAATGTCCCTATGGGTTGGGACACCCAATTCATTGCGACATTTGAAAAAAAAAAAGTCCCATCCACCCCCATAAAGCTTTCTCAACTTTTGTTCATTCTTTCCATGAATTCCTATATACTTAGTAAAGAAAACAAAACAAAAAGCAAATTATGCAGTGATCGCTCCCTTTCCCCTGGTATGTTTGTGTGTGTGTGTGTGTGTGTGTGTGTATACACACCTGCGACCGTACCACAAGCGTAGGGAACTCTCACAAACAGCATTTTAAAAAAAAAGACTTCCTCTCCCATCACTCACTTAAAAGAACCAGGTATTTTCACATTTATTTTGTCTTTTGGGGTTGTTCACTAAAGTCTCCAGATATTTTTTGTTGTTGTTGTTGTTTTTGTTTTGGCTTCTATAGAAATTTATCCCAAAAGGGAAAAAATAATAATGAAACAAAACTTTAAAAAAAAAGACAGACAATATATTGTGAGGACGCAGCTCCACAGACCCACTTATCTTCCCCGCTTTGGGGGAGCAAGCATCCTGGGTTGTGAATCTCCCCCTTCTGAAATTGGTCTGTCAGTCACCTCTGCTCTTTTCTTCCAGCTGTTCCTTCAAGGTCCTGGGATCTCCGTGTGTGGAACCGACTGGGTCCCCTGACTTCTGCAAAGACAATTTGAGCGGATTCCGAGCGTAACCTTAGTGTCCAATGCTTATTCTGTCCACACAACCTCAAACCGTACTCATCTTAGCTGAGTTTGGGAGTGGCTCGGAGCTAAGTGTGCTTTCTGCTGGGGTGGGCGGGTGGGTGGGGCATTTCAGGAGTGGGGACCCTACCTCCCCCTCTTCCCCGCCCCCTTCCCATAGCTGGAGGGTCATACCCCACACCGGTTTCCTTGACCTTCAGTACAGCTGCTGAGCACATCCTCCAGAGGTTGACGGAATGGGGGGGGGCAGCCCAAAAGCTGTCTTGAGAGTAGGTGGAGGGGCTGGGATGAGCTGGAGGGAGGCCAGAGGTCCAGAAAACATGGAGGACGATCTAGAGGAGAAAACTCTTCTTGAAAAGTAGCTTAAGTTTGGGGATTTCTTCTCCCCCCACAACACGGCTATGCTCTTTTCTTGTTGTGGCCCAGACTGGTATTATGGAACAACTCACCCAAGGGTGAGAGCTAGGGGGAGACGGGGGAACAGACCAGGCATGAGTACTTCGTTCTCGTAGAAGGAGGATGACACAAAAAAGGGGAACCCCCCCCCCTCCATCCCATGTATTTTGGAACGAGTAGGTGGATTTCTTTCTCCAGGCCACTTTGGAAGGAGAGCTGCAAACTTCCACAGCCCCCAAGGGCAAGGGTCCCTGTGTGGGGCTGGGTGGGTCCTCCCAGTTTTGGGTTCCCTCGTTCAGGGCATACGCATAGCGTACATCTCTTAACTGGAGGCACCTCCGCCGGCGAGCGAAGGCAAGGTCCACAAGGAGGGGCCCCAAAAGCAAGGGCAGGGAGCGGTCACTCCTGCTCGTTGAGTTCGCGGGGGGCTGCCCTCCGTGGAGTGCCTTCTTCGGGCGGCGGGGGCGCCCGGGGCGGCGGGGGAGCTCCCCGAAGAGTCTGGATGCGCCGGCACTCGTGGCAAATGCGGACGTGGGTACAAGGCCTGGGGGGATCTTCCAGCAGGCGCTGAGGACCTGGTTCTGTCACTAAAGTCCCCGAATAGAGTTTGCCGTTGCTGAGGCGCATCTCCCGGACGGATCGCAGCGAAAGGCCCCCGCGGATGGGGTAGTGACGCCGTCGCCGTCGGGAGCGAGTCGGCTTGCGGCAAGAAACGGCGTGACGTAGCTCCCTCAGCATCTCTTGACAAACCGAGATCTGCAGGAGGTGGAAAAGAAGAACAGTCAGAATATTAGAGTTGGAAGGGACCTTGGAGGTCATCGAGTTTAACCCCTTGTTCCAGCAGGAGATCCTATAGCGTTCAGTCAGATTGAATGTGCGTGGGCTGGGAATTCTGGGAGATGGTTCAAACTTACAACAGGGCTGAGAGGGTGTAGTTACAACCAATCGCAGCATCCCCACAAAGATGTGACTGTAATGTGAACCCTCAGCCCCCCCGGCTCTCGTGATTATGTTGCAACAAGCTGTGATCCCATGATCACAATTTCCTTGTCAGCTTCCTGCAAACAAAGTCATTGGGGAAGCCATCAGGAAATCGCAAGTCCTGGAGATCGTTGCCTAATGACCTGCAAGGTTCTTGTTTAACAATAGCAATTTGGATCACCAGAACGTCTGTCACTGAGCAATATCGTCATGTAGTGTCACATAATGACGGCAATTCCGGTCCCAATTGCCGTTATAAGTTGAGCACTACCCCTACAACAAAATACCGGTGGCCCTCACTTAATATCCACCCATTCGACGACTGTTCAAACTTAACAATGCTGAAGAAATGACACTTACCATCGGTCCTCCTACCTACGTCATTTGAGAGCTCACGTAAATACCATTTGCGACCTTCTTGTCAATAAGGAAGCTGGCAGGTCACAAATGGAGACCATGCAACATCCTCACTTAAACAACCATTAAGGATTTGCTGAATGAGAGCAACTGGAAGTGCCAGAAATTCCCTCACTGAGCATTATGGACACGTGATGTCACACTTAGTGATACAAATTCCAGTCCCAATTATTGTTGTTAAGTGAAGACCGTCTGCGCTCAAACTAGTGTCATTCTGGAAGTATGAGCAATGTACTGAAGAAGTTTCTTGGATGAGAAGCGAAACATCTTCAAGGAAAAACGAAGTCCAGTTGCCTTTTAGTAAGGATTATGCGGGGCTACTAAACCCACCCTTCGATTTCCAACTGTTTGTCACGGATACACATCACCACCGTTGACACTTTTAATTGTGGCTTTGCAAGAGCTTGTGGTTCAACTCCTTCTCTGCTTAAGGCTGTATCAGGCCCGCAGTCATATTCCTTTTTAGGATCTTTGGCCTGCCACACTCTCTATTATTTCATTATGTTGTTTCATTAGTGTAGTAATTGGGAGGGGGAATAGAAAGGAGTAGAATTGTGGAATGTGTTGTTGTCATTCCTTTCTAGAAGCCCAAGGTCATCTTTTGTCTCCGCACCTCTGCACCTGACGGGAACCAGCGGGGAGGAGATGCCAGCGTAGCCGAAGAAGATTGGACCATGCAATGGATTTATGGGTGTGGGGAAAAGATCATGAACTTTCAACTGGGTGGAATCCCAGGAAGCTTTTAGATTTGGGATTTCCACAGATGTGTCAACATGTCTGCCTTATTAAATTGGAACTTTAAGGATAGCTCTGCCTTGGGCTCTGGTTTAATTCTGCATGATATTTGGAACGTCGACAGGCTGGTTGTAAAGAAGCATGCATAGCTTCCTTCTTAGCCTTGGCTTTCCTCCCTTCTCTCCCCAGTTTCACTCACCTCTTCATGCTCCACTGAGCGCCGTGTGGCCCACACAAATTCCATGACCGCCACAAAGACGGCAATGATGAGTCCACAGATCAGCACCACAAATATCCCTCCAATGTTCTCCATACCCAGCCCTGGAGTAAAGAAGGACATGTGAACGATACAAGTTGTTAGGCGAGGAGAGGAGACACCTGAGCATGGATGCATATGTCCCTCCCGTAGGAAGCACAGGTGGTCCTCGACTTACGACTGTTGATTTGGTGACCATTCAAAGTTGCAATGGCAACTTTGGTCATAATAAGAGACCTCTTGCCAGCTCAGCCTTTTCCTGGCTGCAATCTACTGTATGGCCACAAGAGGCCGCTTTTGCAAAATTACATCTGGGATTGCAGGCAACGCCCCCCCCCCGCCCATGAAATACAGGTAGTCCTCCACTTACAACGGTTCATTTAGTGACCATTCACAACAGTGGTGAAATTCTTTTTTTTTTTACTACCGGTTCGTGGCTTGGTAGGCGTGGCAGGAAAAGGATACTGCAAAATCCCCATCCCCACCCCACTTTGGGGCCAGCCAGAGGTGACATTTGCCGGTTCTACTACTCAAAATTTCCACTTACTGGTTCTCCAGAACCTGTCAGAACCTGCTGAATTCCACCCCTAGTTCACGGTCCCTACAACAGCTCTGAAAAAAGTGACTTATGACCGTTTCTCACACTTACAACCGTTGCAGCATCATGTCATCATGTCATGTCATCAAAATTCAGATGCTTGGCAACTGGTTCATATTTATGACGGTTGCAATGTCCTGGCCTAAAAAACGGCCCGGAAAACGGCCTGAAAAAAGAGCAAGGCCAGTGGTGGGATTTGCCAGTTCACCGAACTGCGCAGAATCTTAACTACCGGTTCGCTCGAATCGGTACGAACCGGCAAATCCCACCTCTGAGCCTTATCCGTACGCTACGTAAGAATTCAAGTTAAAGTCACACTTAGGAACAGGACTTATTCTTAACTCGGGGACAGACGGGACCCCAGTAGATTACAAGCCTAGATTGGGTAGGCCAAGTATGGCCGCCCACTGAGGTTTGGACAGGAAGGTCATCATTTGAAAAGGTGAGTCATCTATTGATCGGGTCGTTTTGTACTTAAGAGACCAGAACTGGTGACCATCAACCCTTCCAATTTTCTACTTGTTAACCTCTGACCTTTGGCCCGATGATCTTCCTCTTTAGGGCATTTGCTTCCTTCCCACCATTTGCGTTTCAGGATTTCCAATCGGTTGTTTTCTTGAAGCTGCAGAATGGCGAGGGTGATCTCATCCCGGAATGGAGAACCTGCGAGAAGGATAAGGGGGCAAACCATGGGAAACCAATCAGCTTTCTTCTATCATCTCCTCCTCTTCTCCTTCTTGTCCTCCTCCTCCTCTTTCCTCTCTTTCCCTTCTTCCTCCTTTTTATCTTCCCACTTTTTCCTCCTCCTCTTCGTCTCCCCTTTCTCCTCCTCCTCTCTCCTTTCTTCCTCTTCTTCCTTCTTTCTCCTCTTCTTTCTCCTCCTCTTCCCTTTCTTTGTCCTCCTTTCTCCTCCTCTTCCTTCTCCTCCTCCTCTTCCATCTTTCTCCTCCCCCTTGCTTTCCTCCTCTTCCCTCTCTTCCTCCTCCTCTTCCCCTTCCTCCTTTTCCTCTCCCCTCTTTTTCCTCCTCCTCTTCCCTTTCTTCCTCCTTCCCCCTTCCTCCTCCTCTTCCTCCCTCTTTGTCCTGCCACTCTTCCTTCTCCTCTTCCTCCTACTCCTCTTCCATCTTTCTTTTCTTCCTTGTTCTCCTCCTCTTCCTCTTCTCCTCTTCCTCCTCTCCCCCTTTTCCTCCTCCTCTTCCCTTTCTTCCTCCTTCTCCTCTTCCTCCTCCTCTTCCTTCTCTTTTTCCTCTTCCTCCTCCTCTTCCTCCTCCCCCTCCTCTTCCTCCTTCTCCTCCAAGCCAAGCCAGTTACTTCTGCTCACCCAGGGGCATCCCAATGCCATAGCCCTTGGTATCTAGTAACCCCCCGATCTGGGTCAGGTTGCAGTTGAGCCTCCGGTGATATTCATTCATCGTGCTCTCCAAAAGAAAGGCATATTTTGAATTCAGCACCCGAGCAATTCCCTCTTCCGTGCTCTTTACGAAGACACTCGGTTGCTTTGAATGCATGTAATTCCACATGCGCTGGTAAGTTTGATAGCGAGAATTCTGATTGGATAGAGAGAAGAACAAAACATCAGGAACTTTAATGGGACAGATGGACCACTTTCAGGCACCACGTAGTAGAATGACTCGTGCCTTTATTGTTTGTTGACTAAGTGCTCTTGCAAACTTTTTCTAAGGAGTTTATAATAGAGACATATATTTCTTCTCCTGCCTCTCTAGTGTCCCTTCCCAACAAACAGGTGTTCCTCAAAATGGGGGGGGGGGGGGGAATTGGTCTTGTTTTGCTTCGGCTTATCATTAAAATGCTGTGGCAGAGCCAAAAGAGAAAGGCAGCTTTTAAGAAACTTGGTTTTAAAACAAAGACAAACCCCAATTATTCAAGCCAAGCATTTTAAACATGGCAGGGCCAAGCCGGTCTCCTTGTTAAAAATAACTATGGTCTTGCAGACTGCAACAAGCTGGGCTTTTTGGATCAGCATAAGAAACCAATTTTCAGAGATCTGAGCAAAGCAGGTGTAGGTTTTCCTTTTCTGTCATCAAGGCCTGCAACCTTGTTTGATGATTGATTTCCCTTCATTAAGGTCTCTTGGAGTGGAGACAGCCGCTGTTACTATGGATACAGGTTGCCAGAAGAAGGAAGGAAGGAAGGAAGGAAGGAAGGAAGGAAGGAAGGAAGGAAGGAAGGAAAGAAAGAAGGGGAAGGAAAGGAGGGAGGGGGGAAGGAAGGATCATAGAGATAGAAGAAAGGATCAGAAAAGGAAGGAAGGATCAGAGAGATAGAAGAAGGAAGGATCAGAAAAGAAGAAAGGAAGGAAGGAAGAAAAGGAAGGATCGGAGTAGAAGAAGGAAGAATCAGAAAAGGAAGGAAGGAAGGAAGGAAGAAAAGGAACGATTGGAGAGATAGAAGAAGGAAGGATCAGAAAAGGAAGAAAGGAAGGAAGGAAGAAAAGGAAGGATCGAAGAGATAGAAGAAGGAAGGTCCAGAAAAGGAAGGAAGGAAAGAGAAGGAGAAGAGGAAGGAAGTGGAGGGTGGAAGGAAAGAGAAGGGAAGGGAAGGGAAGAGAAAAGAGAAGAGATCCAAGTAGACTGGTCAATAGACAGACTCAACCATTATTTCATCTGGGAAAGCGTGAGCTTCCTAGACCAAGCAAAAATCCCAAAACCACTAGGAAATTCCTGGAAACCTATCATTCAGACAAACCAACCATTAACAGGCACATAGAAATACACCACGTTTGTACACCATTCGAAAGAGACCATTAAAAAAAAACCAAAGAAAGAAACAAAAAAGACCAGAACGCATCCTCTCTGACACCCAGATAAGAAGGAATTAATACCAGACAAACAATCAAGTAGAAAGCAATGTCCTCAACAAAACACTACAGAGGTGTACAAGCGTGGCCTTCAGAACTAACACATCCAGACAATGGAGCGCCACTAGTCCGCACCAGTTTTTGGCTTCTTTGGGGAAGACTACAAAAACTCTGCCATGCCCAACCTCCCGGTAGCCCCCATCACCTAAGACGGCAAGGGGTTTAGAGAAGACAGTCCTCAGCAAGGAAAAGAGAAAACGATGCTCACCTGGAAAAAGGTCATGGTAGAACCGGCATGGATGGTGCCGTATTCAATGTTGGTTTGGTCGGCTAAGTCGTCCGCCGATTCTATAGGCACCTCCATGCGCTGCACGGTGAGGAAGGCAGCAAGGTTGGCCGTGTAGGAGGAGATGATGATCAGAGTGAAGGCCCACCTTTATAACAACAACAACAACAACAACAACAACAAGGAAGCCCGGTTTGATTTTTAGAGCGACACGGGAAAATCTCTACTTTTCATCGTCAACTTTTACTTAATGTACAAATCTTGGCAAGGCAATTCTTTCGATGTGCTTCCTAAGACAGCGGCCGCAAATCTTTCCATCTCGGTGGTTGGGGGGGGGGGGAGAGGGGATGGTTATGCACAAGCAACGGGCAAGTGTGCGAGCGGTGGGTGCCGCCGTTGTAACTTTGAATGGCCACTAAAGGAACTGCTGTAAGTCGAGAACTAGGTGTATTTATGACGGTCGCAGCCTTCCAGAGTTTGAAGAGATCTGCTTTTTGTGGCCTTCTGAGAGCAATATCAACGGGGAAGCAAGATTCACTTAACAACTGTGTGACTTGCTTAACAATTGCAGTGATTTGCTTAACAACTGTGGCAGGAAAGGTCACAAGATGGGGTGGACAAAGCTCACTTAACCATTGACTCGCTTAGCAATGGAAATTTGGGGTTCGATTGTGGTCGTAACTCGAGGCCTATTTGTAATCTGATCTTAACAGATCCCTCAAAGTTGGACGTCGCTAAAACTAATAAGTCAGTAGGGATGCGGTGGCTCAGTGGCTAAGATGCTGAGCTTGTCGATCAGAAAGGTTCGGAGGTTCGGCGGTTCGAATCCCTAGCACGGCGTAACAGAGTGAGCTCCCGTGACTTGTCTCAGCTTCTGCCAATCTAGCAGTTCGAAAGCACATGAAAAATACAAGTAGACAAATAGGAACCACCTTTGGTGGGAAGGGAACAGCGTTCCGTGAGCCTTCGGCGTTGAGTCATGCCGGCCACATGACCACGGAGACGTCAGTGCTGGCTCTTTGGCTTTGAAACGGAGCTGAGCACCGCCCCCTAGAGTCGGGAACGACTAGCACAGATGTGCGAGGGGAACCTTTACTTTTTAAACATCACTGAGATTTTTGAAGGAAAGACACAACAACCTACACTCCGATATACTGCCATTCCTCCTTGGAAATCATTGTTTGAAAAAGAGAAATTATTGCCTATTGCCTCAACATGCCAAAACCAATGTGCCCTTAATGTACAATCCCACAGATGAAGTGTTGTTCTCACCAATTAAAAATGCTCCCCACTGATTAATCAGCTAAAGTTTTAGTGCCAATTAAGCTCCCAATTAAGGATTGCAAACCTCATTAGTATTCCTTTAAAAACATTGAAATCTGTAGGTGCGGGTATGATGTATTTAAGAGGTGACTGTGTTCCAGAGTGGGGGGGAAACAACAACAACAACCAAGTTCCCTAGACATTAAATATTTCAAAATAGGTAGAAGATAAGACGATTGTGATATTACCAAACCTGTTGCAAATTAAATACAGGCAGTCCTCAACTTACAACCATTCAACGATACAACAGCACTGAAAAAAGGGACTTCAGTTTTTCACACTTATGACCGTGGCACAATCCCCAAGGTCACGAAAATCAAAATTCAGATGCTCGGCAATGGACTCGTATTTATGACAGTTGCAGGGTCATGTGATCCACCTTTGGTGACCTTCCGACAAGCTTCACTTAACAACCATGGGACTAACGTAATAATGGCCGTGGTTCGTTTAGCAACCGCGGCAAGAAAGATAGTGAAATGGGACCAAACTCCTTTAACAAGTGTTTCGCTTAGCGACAGAAAGGTTGGGCTCAATCGTGATCGTAAGTCGAGGACTGCCTGTCCCCCATGCCGTCTTTTCGGTGGGAGGGGAAGAGATTGTGGAAGTTCCCTCTGCACAATTTGCCTCTTTCAGCTGGCTCGGCTGTTGGTCACACAGTTGCTTACCAGACGCCGCTGACACAACGGGTAGAAAGAGCTCGGGGCATAATTTCTGAGCCCTGTTGCATGAAGCCCCCGACTGGGAACCAGAGGCTGTTTCCCAGCGTGTACTGGTTTTCCAAGATGTTATGACGCTCCCGGAGACAAGGATGAGGGTTGTACCATTCGTAAGGGCTCAGCCTGTGGAAGGAAGGAACATTTCAGGCTGCTTTCCTTGTTCGCTTATTACATTTACCGTATTTTTCGGACTATAAGACGCACAGGTGTATAAGGCGCAGCAAGATTTCGAAGAGGTAAGTAGGAAAAAAGTTTTTGTCCTCCCCAGCCCCCAGAAGCACTCTGCAGGCTTCAGCAGGGCTGGGGGGGGAGGCAAAAACGCCCCCGTTTTTGCGAAAAACATCCAGAAAACGGGCCGTTTTTCGCAAAAATGGGATGCAGGGGCGGGGTTTTGGGAGGCCAAAAATGGCTGTATTTGGTGCATAAGACGCACCAACATTTTCACATTCTTTAAGGGGGGGGGGGAAGGTGCATCTTATTCTCCAAAAAATACGGTATACGCCGCCACCCTCTCACTCTGCAAAGCAACTCTTCTAGCTGAGAATTTCTACAGACTTTTAGCTATACGATTTGGGATGAACACCATGGGTGGGATTCAAATTTTTTTAGAAAACAGTTCTCTGCCCAGTTGCTGGGTGGGTGTGGCCATGGAGGGTATGGCCTACTTGGCCTCCTGCACCACGGGGGTGGGGGGGAGTTTTTGCCCTCCCCAGGCTCTGGAGACTTTCCTCGAGTCCCCAGGAGGATGAAAATGGCCTCGCTGGGGCTCTGGAGGCCCTCCGGAGGCCAAAAACGAGCCCGTTTCCAGACTTCTGGAACTCCCAGGAGGCCCGTTTTTCACGCCCCTCCCCGAGCCTCCGCACAGGGCCCTGCACTTATCTGGTATCCAAAACGGGCTGCGTGGAGACTCCGGGGAGGGGAGGGGCAGTATGGGCAGGGCCAGCCAGTCCTTGCAACTATCAGGTGTAAAATTAGCATCCGGTTTGCCCGAACCGGTCTGAACCAGCTGAATCCCACCCCTGATGCAGACCCTTGGAACGGTGTGGGTGTAGGAATGGATTTCCAAAGAAAAAAATGCCAGACTACAGGAATCACTCAGGTGACCCTCCTGAGGACACAGGCAAGCCTCCAAGTGGCCTCAACGACCCTCTAAAGAGGATGCAAATGACCAGCTGTCTGCAAGGAGAATAAATCCTTCCATTCCCCACTATCCTGTCAGAGATGAAGAAGCTTCTTGGAGGAGAAGCAAAACGTCTTCAGAAGAAAAAAAAACAAGAAAGTCCAGTTGCCTCCTTGAAAAAGCACCTTTGGAAAGTTTGGCCGATACAGTCCCAGAAACTCCCTCCTGAGCCATTTGCAACACCCCTATTTCTTCTGTGGGGCTAATAATCATCTCTCTAGCAAAGACAAAGGTTACAAAAGGTGATTTGTATACAATTTTAGATCCCTGAAATGCGAGCTTACTTTTCCTTGCTTCAGAATGATTTCCAGGTAGGATGCAATGACTTTATGAGAACTTTTATTAGACTCAGTCTGGTCCTACCTACTGACAACGGATTTCAGAACAAAACAACATGCCTGGAAGTAGTATCTGAGGCTGTGAGTCTCAAGCTTGGAAACTAGAAGATGGGTGGACTTCAACTCCCAGAATTCCTCAGCCAACATGGCCTGCTGGCTGGGGGAATTCTGGGAATCAAAGTCCACACCTCTTTACAGTTGCCAAGGTTGGGAAACGCTCATCGAAGGAATCCACACTTACTTGAGACGACACTTCAGGTGCCATGGGTGTGGTACTTAAGCCTAGGATGAATCTCTCATAGGTAGGACTTACCGAGCAGCGAGAAAGAGGACGCAGCTAACGGCGAGATAGGCAAGAAGCATGAAAAGCCAAACAGCTGGGGAAAAGGGTCGAGGAAGGAGAAATACCCCGGTTTGCGTCCCTATGAAAAAAAAAGAGTAGAAAAGGTTCACTGAAGTGTTTTTGAATTTCCTAATATCAAGCATAGTTCCAAAGAGTGTGTTGAATTAAAATATGTTTTTTGCAACTGAGCCAACTTCCAGATGTGTGAATCTTTCTCTTCTCTCTTCTTGTTTCTTCTTTCCTCTCTTTTTCTCTTCTCTCTTCCCCTCCTCTTCTTCTCTCTCCTTCTCGTCTCCTCTCTCTCTTTCCCTTTCTCTCTCTCTCTCCCCTTTCTCTCTTTCCCTTTCTCTCTCTCTCTCTCCCTCCCTCCCTCAGTGTGTGTGTGTGTAACTCCAAAGCCCCGGTACTGTTTTGGGGTCTGGTGTTAGGAAATGATTTGCAATGGCCTTCTTCCTAAGGTTAAGAAAAAGACTCGCCCAAAGTCACCATGTTAACTTGGTGTCCAAGGCAGGCTAGAACTCCCAGTGCCTTGGTTTCTATTCCAGTGTCCTCAGTGACTGCAGCAAACTGGTTCTCTATGGGCGGACTTAAGTTTCAAAATCCTGGGATGATTGGGGAAATTCTGGGAGTTGAGGTGCATACATCTGGAAGTTTCCAAGCTGAGGAATGTCCTGCATTATAAATATAGCACTATATTTAATAAGTGCAATTTTGTTACCATCTCTTGACTAAGGTAAAGGTAAAGGTTCCCCTCACACATATGTTCTAATTGTTCCCGACTCTAGGGGGTGATGCTCATCTCCGCTTCAAAGCCAAAGAGCCAGCGCTGTCCAAAGACGTCTCCGTGGTCATGTGGCCAGCATGACTCAACGCCAAAGGTGCACCGAACGCTGTTCCCTTCCCACCAAAGGTGTTTCCTATTTTTCTACTTGCATTTTTACATGCTTTCGACCTGCTAGGTTGGCAGAAGCTGGGACAAGTCACGGGAGCTCACTCCGTTACGCGGCGCTAGGGATTTGAACCGCCGAGCTGCCGACTTTTCTGATCGACAAGCTCAGCGTCTTAGTCCCTGAGCCGCTGCGTCCCTTTTCTTGACTCAGTAGAAGTAATGAAAGGCCTGAAGGAAGTGATCACATTAGATCTCTCCCGGATCTCTCAGGTGATCTCCCACTCTTCTTCCCCCCATTTTTAAGACCGAGTTGTGCCTACCATGTGTACACGGTACAGGATGCTGATTCCCAACGTCATGAAGGGCTTGGAGAAGTCGATGACCTTCTCCCGTTCGGCTGTGATGGTGAAGGCAGCCACCGCCAGATCAGCTTTCTGGGAAAGCAAAGCACAGGGAGGGCTAATCATCTCGTGCACAGAGTGACACTGCTGCTCTCTAGGTTTTAATTGGCTGGTTGGAACCCAAGCAAAGACTACAGGGAATCCTCGACTTGCAACAGTTCATTTAGTGACCGTTTGAGCGGCACTGAAAAAAGCGACTTATTACCCTGTTCATCAAAACTCACGATGCTTGGCAATGTTCTGAACTAGGCTTCCCCAAAAAGCACGCGGCAGAGTCCTGGTCCCGACAAAACCCCTTTTATGAAATGAATGTGAATTCCTCTCCTTCACATTCAGCCAAGGCCTGGTAAACAGTCTTTCAAAGGTGGATTTAGGACCACAGACCTTATCTAGCTTGGAAAGCTGCCATGTAAATATTATCCAAATGAGGTGCTGTGCAAGGAAAGGCTGGGCACAGAGTCTCTGGGATTCACGGACAGATCTTCACACTCCTGAAACGAATCTAATGACTGAATGAATGGTTTCCTGCAAAAGCCCCCTCCCCTTTCGCTCCTCTTTTATTTCCCATGGGTTATGGGGCTAATCACCTTCCAACTGTGACTTTACTCCCAAGTCGACCCTGATTTCTGAGTTGTTCTTTTCTTCTGGCAGCTCTGTGCATGTGCACACTGGGAACAGGCTCCAGCTGTTCCTCTGCCTCACTGCCGTTTAGCTCCGAAGGCAGGTGAGAACTGCCAGATGGCCTCTGCCCTGTCTCTGCCTCCAATGCAGAGCCCTCGTCTGAGCCTTTCCCAGCCTCCAGGACTGGCCCATGTTCCTCCCCATACTCCTCACTGTCCGTCTCTGCTGCCATCTTCGCTGGTCGCTGGCGGGCCACAACAGGCAACTGACTCATAGTTAGGGACGTTAGGAGTGTCATCACCTTTTGCGACCTCCAGACTAGCAAAGTTAATGGGGGAAGCCAGACTCACTTAACAACTGTGTCACTAATGTTAACAATTGCAGTGATTTATTTAACAACTGCGGCAAAAAATGGGGATGCTTCACAAGTTGTTAGCGTGACGAACGGTCCTACTTAGCTTTTTATGGGGTGATTGTAATCTGAACAGCCACTAAATGAACTACTGTAAATCAAGGATTATCAGCAAATCCTTTGATTGTTTTAACTGCCTTGATCTGAGCTACCAGGTGTGGTGGCCTAGAGGTGGAACTCTCGCCTGACCATCAGGAGGCTGTGAGTTCGATCCTAGGTAGAGGCAGATATTTTTCTCTCTCTGGGCACAACGAGAATATATCTGCTGAATAAAACTCTGCCCTGGTGACAGGAAGGGCATCCGGCCAGTACACACACAGCTCCATTCCGTTGCTCAGACTCCACCCCACAAGGGATTTGGGGGTTGTTAAAAGAGGATCTGAGCTACCAGATCTTGCTTGCAGAAACCTCAAAAACCATTAGAAAGGTGGCAGAGAGAGAGAGAGAGACATAAATATCTCCTTGCTGCTTTCTTATCCAAATGTTTGAATCCAGATCTGGCTCGCCTACTACTGAGTAATTGTGAGTCATTTTGTAGAGAGTCTTTCTGTGCTGGCTAAGTGCACCCACAAACAAATGTTCAATTGTGGTCTACTCCAACCCATTCATATCCCAGAAGCAGAAATGCCATTTTTGTCTCTCTCTTTTGGGATAAAAGCAAAAGCAAACAACAAACCAGCATCAGTTCTTGAAGAAGCATCATCATTGAGAAAATATCCCAGCCCAGCCTGCTACCAAAATAGCTTTCTATTTGCAGGGAGCTGTTATCAGATCTGACCCACAGTCTCTCTCTCTCTCCCCCTTCTACCGTCTCTTTATTTATCATTTTTCTGCCATTGCACACAGCTGACTTTCTTTCTTTTTTATTGATTTTCTATTAAATACATTTCTTAGTGCTTAATAAAACATTGTGTTGTCTGGCTATTTCATTAACAACACAAATTACATCCTTTGTCTCCCTCCCTTTTCTTCCAACCATTGGTAAAATAAATTCCATATTTGATAATATTCTACATCCTCTTTCTGTTTCATTTTCAGTGTCATTCTATCCATCTCTGCACAATCTAGCATCGTCTTGAGTACTTCTTTGTCTTATGGTATATCTTCATTTTTCCAATTTTGTGCAAAAATAATCCTCGCTGCTGTTAAGATGTGTAATATTGTTGTTTGTTGCGAAGTCGTGTGCGACTCATCTCGGCCCCATGGGCAACATTCCTCCAAGCCTTCCTGTCCTCTACCATCCTCTGGAGTCCATGAAGCTCACACCTATTGCTTCGGTGACTCCATCCAGCCACCTCCTTCTCTGCCGTCCCCTTCTTCTTTTGCTCTCCATTTTTCCCAGCATCAGGCTCTTCTCCAGTGAGTCCTTCCTTCTCATTAGGTGGCCAAAGTCTTTGAGTTTCCTCTTCAGGATCTGGCCTTCTAAAGGGCAGACAGGGTTGATGTCCTCTAGGACTGACCGGTTGGATCGCCTTGCAGTCCAAGGGACTCGCATGTAATATTAAACACATACTTTTCTTATTAAGGTTTTTCTGATATTATACCAAATAAAAACAATTCAGGTTTTAAATCTGCAGGTCTTCCTGTCATCTTTTCTAACCACCTGTGTATCTTTGTCCATTTTTTTTCCCTTTGACACAAGTCCACTGCAAATGATAAAATGTGCTCGGTTGTTTTGGTTACATTTCCAACATTTGCTAGACATATTTTTAAGCATTTGAGCTAATCTAGCAGGTGGTAGCTAGAGCTGACTTTCTTGGGAGGGATAGAAGAAAAAAGCACCGTTAATCCCACAGCATTCTGAAGAATTGAATGGCCAGGCAGAAAAAGCCAGGACCGTTTAGCTGTGTCACTGCGTTGATTGGTTTGTCATCTTGAGCTTATATTCTGAGTTATACTGTAGAAATGTTTCTTATCTGACAATGATTTACTGCGCATGTTTCATAATACGTCACACATTCTTTACTTCCCTTCTGATCTTCCGTTTGCCTGCCGAAGGAGGTGGGCAACATAGCTCTTGCCAGAATGTAAGATTTAGATAGTAAGATTTGTATTTTATTTTATATTAAAGTTTGTTTTATTAGAATATGTTCTCGGGTTTTATTTTTCTGCTTATTCGGAGATATGCTGCTTGGAAGGCTGACGGTCCATACCTCATTAATTAAGGGGGGGGGGGAACTCCCTCCTTCACAAGCTGCTGATGCACCAAACCTGGGATAGCAATAGCCCTTAGACTTATATACCGCTTTACAGCGCTCTCTAAGCGGTTTTACAGAGTCAGCCTTTTGCCCCCAACAATCTGCATCCTCATTTTACCAACCTCAGAGGGATGGGAGGCTGAGTCAACTTTGAGCCTGGTGAGATTCGATCTGCCAAACTGCTGGCAACCGGTGATCAGCAGAAGTAGCCTGCAATACTGCACTCTAACCACTGCGCCACCGTGGCTCTATTATATTGATCTCCCCCCATCCTGCATCCTACATCTTCAGATTAAAATTCCAAGTCTGGTTCCTAAAACCAACTTCCACCTGCTTTCCACATGCAATTTGACTGTGAAGATCTGTCTGGTTAATGGAAATTTTTGTAAGGGGGAAAAGACTAACAACCTGAGATTTTCCTAACAGCCTTACCCTGTTAATGAGTTCTCCCACCATGCCAGTCCAAGACCCATTAGGTTCAGGAGCCCCGTAAAGCCCATCATCCACCAGTTTGATCTGGAAACGGAATTTAAGGATGTCGGCAAGTTCGTGAAGCATGTCCACGCAGAAGCCTTCATACTGGGCAGGACCGGATAGTTCCTGGAAGTTTGCCCGACGCATCATGTAGGGATTCTCCTGTAAGTGGGAAAGCCAGGATATAATATGAGGTAGCCTGCTCTGGCTGGGGAATTCTGGGAGTTGAAGTCCACAAGTCTTAAAGTTGGCAAGTGTGAAGACTCTTGAGCTAGTAGATAACAGGCAACTGCCCTCAAGATTTGACATATTTTTGGTCAAGAGAACCCCAAACCCAAACATACATAATATTCCTCCTCCTTCCTAGTTTCCCCACAACAACAACCCTGCGAGGTGGTTGGGTTGAAAGAGAGGGAGTGGCCCAAAGTCACCCCATTGGCTTTCATGAATAAGGCGGGACTAGAACTCATGAGTCTCCGAGTGATGATTGGCCCAAAGTCACCCAGTTGGCTTTCATATCTAAGGCGGGACTAGAACTCAGGGGTCTCCTGATGATTGGCCCAAAGTCACCCAGTTGGCTTTCATATCTAAGGCGGGACTAGAACTCAGGGGTCTCCTGATGATTGGCCCAAAGTCACCCAGTTGGCTTTCATATCTAAGGCGGGACTAGAACTCAGGGGTCTCCTGATGATTGGCCCAAAGTCACCCAGTTGGCTTTCATATCTAAGGCGGGACTAGAACTCAGGAGTCTCCTGATGATTGGCCCAAAGTCACCCAGTTGGCTTTCATATCTAAGGCGGGACTAGAACTCAGGGGTCTCCTGATGATTGGCCCAAAGTCACCCAGTTGGCTTTCATATCTAAGGCGGGACTAGAACTCAGGAGTCTCCTGATGATTGGCCCCAAAACTCCCAGCCCTCGTTCATGTCTAAGGCTAGAACTAGAACTAAAGGACTAGAACTCACTGTCTCCTGGTTTATAGATCAGCACCTTAATCACTAGGCCAAACTGACTCTCTGACCTATTGGTCTAATGGCCCTGAGAGGATGGGGTTGCTATTCCTTTTTCCCATCCCTTCCCTCTTCCTCTATTTCCCTCTTTCCCTTTCCATTCATCAGCCTACTAGAGAATGGAGCCATGGTTTCCCCCCAGAAATCTGTCCTGACCACTTAAGAGCACTTCTGAAATTAGCTCAAGAGCGCCTGGTCCCTGAATGATTAGAGGAACCAGCCACATCCCTCCAGAGGTTCAACAACAGCACATCATAACAACCCAACAATCTGCGCCTTTGTTTCTCTGTACCCACTCATACGCAGAAGGACGGACATCTCTTTTGTGCATGAAAATCACAGACGCAATCACGGCTCTTCGCTAATTTGCCTAATTCTTTTATTTTTATTCCCCCTTCTCAACTGAAGCACGCTTGTCATCAGTCCATTGTAGGGAAGAGCTTGCCAGGCATTAATTATTGTTTACCCATCACAACCACCATCCCGTTTTCAGCCTGAGATGAGACGGAAGAGTTTGACCATTTCAAGCAGCCGTTTCAACTGTTTTCTTGGAAGGAAAGAACTACTCCAAACTATTTGGAGGTAGTCTTCGCTATGTCAAGGGAAGTTTGGCACTGCGTAAAAAAAGAGCTTGAGACTCTAGAAAAAGTGCACAGAAGAGCAACAAAGAGGATTAGGGGACTGGAGGTTAAAACATATGAAGAATGGCTTCAAGAATTGGATATGTCTGAGTTTAATGAAAAGAAGGACTAGGGGAGACACCATAGTAGTGTTCCAATATTTGAGGGGCTGCGACACAGAAGAGGGAGTCAAGCTATTCTCCAAAGCATTAGAAGACAGAACAAGGAGCAATGGGTGGGAACTAATCAAGGAGAGATGCAACTTCCTGGCAGCGAGAAGTGGAACGGTTTGTCTCCAGAAATTGTGGATACTCCGAGTTTTTAAGAAGAGACTGAACAGCCACTTGTCTAAAATGGTATGTAGGGTTTCCTGCCTGAGCAGGACTATTCTCTATTCTCAAACTATTCTCCAAGGTAGAACAAGAAGCAATGGGTGGAAACTAATCAAGGAGAGAAGCAACTTAGAACTAAGGCGACATTTCCTGACAGTGAGAACAATTAATCAGTGGAACAACTTGCCACCAGAAGTTGTGAATGCTCCAACATTGGAAGTTTTAAAAAAATGTTGGATAACCATTTGTCTGAAGTGGTGCAAGATTTCCTACCTAAGCAGGGGGTTGGACTAGAAGACCTCCAAGGTCCCTTCCAACTCTGTTATTCTATTCTACTATAAGCTCCCTTCCAACTCTTCTGTTATTCTGTTATTCACCTTCCACAATCATCTTTGGGTCTGTGAATGAATCAAGGAACCACCAAACAGGAAAGAGGACATTTTTGCCATAGGAGTCTGTTTCTCACATGAAACACTGGAACAAGCTACAATTCAGTGGTGAAATTTAATTTTTTTTACTGTCGATTCTGTGGGCGTGGCAGGGGAAGGATACTGCAAAATCTCCATTCCCTCCCCACTCTGGGGCCAGTCACAGGTGGTATTTATCGATTCTCCAAACTACCTTATTTTTCGGAGTATAAGACACACCTTTTTGCCCTCAAAAAAGAGGCTGAAAATCTGGGTGCGTCTTATACACTGAATGCAGCATTTTTTGCCTCCCGAAACCCGGCCCCCTTCACCAAAATGGCCCTGCAAAAAAACGGGCCATTTTTTGCTCAATTTTGCCCCCCTAGCCCCCAGGAGCAATCTATAAGCCTCCTAAAGGCTATCCATGCCCTTTTTTGGACAAAAGACGAGCTGTTTTTTTGCTTGTTTTTGCGCCCCCCCCCCCCAGGAGCCCTCTACAAGTTTCCTAAAGGCTATTCATGCCCTTTTTTTGAGAAAAAAAAACAGGCCCGTTTTCACGAAAAATGGACCATTTTTGGGAGGTTTGCAGAGTGCCAAAACTTTTTTTTTTTTTAAATTTGCCTCTTCAAAACCTTGGTTCATCTTATACTCCGAAAAATACAGTACTCAAAATTTCCGCTACCGGTTCTCCAGAACCTGCTTAATTTTACCCCTGCTACAATTTCCTCATGTTCGCATCTCCAAGGGGCCCCCAGTCACCCTTTAACCAAGTCACCTGCACAACTGTTTAAAGCCCGCTTTTCAAAAGGTGGAGAAAGACCCCCTAAGAATAAGACAAGGAGGGCACTTACCAAGATGGTGGTGATCACCAGAGTCTTGTTGGCGAGGCTCTCTGAGGCGTTGATATCCAACGTTGTGGCGTTCATTGCAAGAGTCTTGTTAGAGTACCACACCCCAATCTGTGGAGAAAGAACGGTGTCAGGCCTGGAAACCATCTTTTGCATTGGGCCCTCAGGCCTGCCATGGGAGGGGGGGATTATATGGAGTATGGGAGATATACAATCTAAATAACGTTCCTTTCCCAGAGAGTCAAGGTCATCTTGCCCTGCACCAGGAGTGGTGTGACTGAGAGGCATCTCCAGTTGGGACGGTGCCTGATTGGGCCTTGTGATGGACCTGTGGCGGCCGCGCGGGTGATTATGGGGAGTACCAAGTACTCCCATGTGACACCTCTCCTGCGCGAGCTGCACTGGCTTCCTGTGGTCTATCGAGTGCGTTTCAAGGTTTTGATTACGATCTTTAAAGCGCTCCATGGCTCAGGACCTAGTTACCTGCGGGATCGTATTCTGCCCCATACATCCCTACGACCCATCCGCTCGCACAGAGAGGGACTTCTCCAGGTGCCGTCTACCAGACAGTGCCATGGGGCGGCGCCTAGGAGCAGAGCCTTCTCTGTGGCGGGCCCAGCCCTGTGGAATGACCTCCCCCCGGATATTAGGACTACTACTGACCTCCGCTCCTTCCGTGTCAAGCTCAAGACCCACCTTTTCCAAATAGCTGGCCTGGCTCGACCATAACTTAGTAACGCTCCTGATGGGTTTTTTAATTTGGTAATTTTATTAGGGAATTTTAAATTGTATTTTTAACTGTCTTTCACTTAAGTCCATCCTCCTCCATGCACATATGTATATGTCTCTGTTCTTTTGTATATATGTTTGTCTTATGTGTATTTTTTATCTGTTTGATTGTACGCCGCCCCGAGTCCTTCGGGAGAGGGTTGCGGCTAATCAAATAAAATTATTATTATTATTATTATTATTATTATTATTATTATTATTATTATTATTATTATTATTATTATTATTATTATTTGGTCTTTCATTTGGGTGGGGAAACCCTGGAAGCTTTCGGATTCGGATTTTCCCAGATGTCCCAATATGACATCTCTATAATGAAGTGGAACTTTGAGGAATTTCAAGCTTCGGAGTCTTATTTTGTTACGGGTGTTACTCGGAACCCTGAGACCCGGCCTATAGGTTCTTACTAGATTTATTCTGTACCCAGGCAGTCCTCGACTTATGACCCCAATTGAGTCCAACATTTCAGCTGCTAAGCCAGATCGCTGTTAAGTGAGTCTCATCCCATCCCAAAGCTATGGCAAGAAAGTGAACTGCTGCAGGTGTCAAGTGTCTAACCCCGTTGTTAAGTTGTTAAGTGAATCTGGCTCCCCCGTGGACTTTCAGAAGGTCTCAAAAGGGGATCACGTGATCCCGGGACACTGCAACCGTCATAAATAGGAACCAGTTGCCAAGAGTCCGAATTTTGATCAGGTGACCATGGGGATGCTGTAAAGGTCCTAAGTGTGAAAAACGATGGTATCTTTTTCTTCCCAGTGCCGTTGTAACTTTTAACGGTCACTAAACAAACCGTTGTACGTCGAGGGCTATTTGAAATCTCTGCAAAAACGGGGTATCCTAAGCTGAAGCTCTAATTGTCAGCATTCCAAATATCATCCAGAATTAAATCAGAATCCAAGGCACAGCTTTCATCAAAGTTCCAATTTAATAAGAGAGACATGTTGGTACAAACTGTGGAAACCTGAATCTGAAAGCTTCCTGGGTTTCCACCAGTTGAAAGTTCAAAACCTTGCCCCCACACCCACAAGTCCATCCCATGGTCCAATCTTCTTCTGCCATGCTGGCAGTTCCACCCATCTAGTTCCGGTCAGGTGCAGAGGTGCGGAGACAAAAGATGACCTTGGGCTTCTAGAAAGGAATGTTTTATTTTGACAACAACACATTCTGCTCCTTACTATTCCCCCTCCCAATTACCCCACTAATGAAACAACATAGTAAAATAATAGGAAGTGTGGCAGGTCGAAGATCCTAAAAGGAATATGACTGCTGGCCTGACACTAGTCCTCTTACCTCCCGGTGTCCGTGTCGTCCTTTTTCCAGAATTCTCAGGGTATAATTGGTTCTTTGACCCTTGCTGTTGAATTCCACATGTCCCGTCAGCCCGTCATACTCTACCTAGCCAGGGATGGAGAGACAGAGGAATGGGGCGCAAATCGAAGAAGACAAGAGAGAAGAACACAGGAGAATGAGAGCGAGGCACGGCCAAAACGGGCTCACAAGTTACAATTAGCCTGAGAAGGGAGAACTCTGGTTCTCTTCCAACCTCCCAAATAAGGAAGAAGATTAGTCCATGTCCTAGGTCAGTGGTCTCCAAACACGGGGCGTTTTAAGACTTGTAGACTTCAACTCCCAGAATTCCTCAGCCAGCCATGACCTAGGACACTGGATAGTCCGGCTGTCTGAGGAATTCTGGGAGTTGAAGTCCACAAATCTCAAAGTGGCCATGTTTGCAGACCACTGACCTAGGACATTGGAAAGTCCCACTGGCTGAAGAATGTCTGTCTGAGGAATTCTGGGAGTTGAAGTCCACAAGTCCTAAAGTGGCCATGTTTGGAGACCACTGACCTAGGACACTGGATAGTCCCGCTGGCTGAAGAATGGCTGGCTGAGGAATTCTGGGAGTTGAAGTCCATAAATCTCAAAGTGCCCATGTTTAGAGACCACTGATCTAGATCACTGGATAATCCAGCTGTCTGAGGAATTCTGGGAGTTGAAGTCCAAAAATCTGAAAGCGCCCATGCTTGGAGACCCCTGTGCTAAGTTGTGCCACAGAAATGTGTTAGTAAAATTGCCTTTGAGGCAGGGGTGAAATTCAGCAGGTTCTGAGAGGTTCTGGAGAACCGGTAGCGGAAATTTTGAGAACCGGCAAATATTACCACTGGCTGGTCCCAGAGTGGGGAGGGAATGGAGATTTTGCAGTATCCTTCCCCTGCCACGGCCACAGAACCAGTAGTAAAAAAAAAAATGGAATTTTACCACGGCTCCGAGGGTGTTTTTTTTTCCTTGCCAAATCTTGAAAAAGGCAGGGGAGGACTCCCATTTTGGCTGCGTTTAGACAACACAGTGAACAAAAACTGGCAGCCAGTTTTTCACCCCAAATGCTAAATTTGGATAGTTTTTATTAAATCTCTTGTCACCAAATTGTGCACATCCACTTCACTGGATAAATTTTCCCTCCATTGTTGTTGCAAGGGCAGAAAAGTCAGTGGCCACATCTCTCTTAGGGGACCTGCGGGCATTTGGCGCATTTGCTCCAACTGAGAACATCTGACCTTTCTTTGGGCAAATCTAACAAGACAGACATCGACGCTTACACATGTCCCATATTTCCGTGGTTTTGTTTTGCTTTTTTTGAAAAAAAAAGGGGGGGAGGGAACTGTCATTTCTAGGTGAAGCAGCCTCTCACCATACGCAGGTAGTTCATCAGGCTGGTCCCGTGTTGCCAGATGTTTGCTGATGTGCAAGCCAGGGGCTTCACCCCAATCTCCTGGCTACGGTTCAATTCCCGCACGGCGCTCACGACCACATGTACTGCGTCAAACATGAGGGCTGCTGATAGCTGGAGGGGAACAAAAATAATCCAGCTGCTGCTAATTATGGCGTTTGGTGGGGAGGGGGACGGGCACAGACAGGGGCACCTCCTTGCTACCCTGTTCTTCCAGAGCTATTCTTCCTTTGGCTACCACGCTAAAACATCTGTGCAGCTGCAGAACGGGAGGCGGGTTGGGTGAGTCAGATAGTGAGCGTGGATGTGCTCCACCGGGATGAAGTCAACCTGATCTTGAACAATCTCTACAAGTCAACAGTGGAGGAGTGTTTATCCTGAAGCTCAGCTGGACAGAAATAATTTTAGTTAGAAGCAGTGAGGAGACTCTGCAGTTAAGAATCCATGTCTTCTCAGATGACTTCAGCTGTGTTCTTCAAACCAACATCCTTTGTTCGTCACCTCAATAATCCATCCTTCTCAGCCCAACATCCTTCATTTCTCAAACTGACAATCCATCCTTCCTCAACCCAACACCATTTGTTCCTCAACCTCCCAATCTATTCTTTCTCAATCCAACACCATTTGTTTCTCAACCCAACAATCCATCCTCCCTCAACCTAACATCTTTTGTTTCTCAACCCAATAATCCATCCTTCTTCAACCCAACATCCTTCATTCCTCAAGCCAACAATCCATTCTTCCTCAACCCAACATCATTTGTTCCTCAACCTCCCAATCTATTCTTTCTCAATCCAACACCATTTGTTTCTCAACCCAACAATCCATCCTCCCTCAACCTAACATCTTTTGTTTCTCAACACAACAATCCACTCTTCTTCAACACAACATCCTTCCTGCAGATGTTGTATTGAAGACAGCTGAAGTCCATCAAGAAACATAGATTCCTAACTTCACTTCTCTTCAACCCAACATTCTTCAGATGTTAAAACTGCCAGACAATTTCCAACTCAAACTTTCTGCCAATGTCAAAAAAATGAACATCAAAGATATCTATTCCAATGAATATCCGGGCAAATAAACCCTTGCTTATTTTCAATGTATATTAATTTCTATCTTCAAGAAAGCAGTCATGGCTGTAGTGGTTAAGAAGAGTTGCATCCCCTTCTCTTCCCTTTAATGAACTACAAATTATGACATACGATGGACTGAGCAAAACTGACTCAAACTTCAGATCAAGGCAAGCCAGAGGTGATTTTTTTTACAGGCCTTTTAATTGCCTGCCAAGTTTATTTAATAATATTAGAGGCTCAGTTGATTTCGGTATACTAAGAAACTGAAAACAGAGCTAGGGAAGGTTGGGGCTAACAATCCTCTTGTCCTTTGGGTGGATTGACATTAGGTTAGAAAAATGGGTTCTGGTCACCAGCAAATGACAACAGTGGATAGACTCCATCACCGATCTGCAGACATTCCTTTCGAAAGCAACTGAAGGTCACAATTCTCCAAAGAGAACGATGACGGATGTTCATTTCCCCACAAATACGTAGGGGGGTCTCCAAACTTGGCAATTTTGAAGACTTGTGGACTTCAACTCCCAGAATTCCTCAACTGGCTGCTGAAGCTGAGGAAGACCCCAAGTCCTCAAAGTTGCCAAGTTTGGAGACTCCTGATGTAGAGGAACCCAGAAAGACTATTACTGTATGATTCTGTGATTGCTATTCTGTAGCTCCATTTGTAAGAAGAGATGCACCACTTTTTCAAATCCCGTGGTCCTTACTCAGCTAGATCAGGGGTGTCAACCTCCATTTCATTGAGGGCCACATCATGGTTGTGTTTGACTTTGGGGGGATGGGTGTGTGTGGTCAGGGTGGGCGTGGCCAGCTCGACTCGTGTTGGCGGCGACTGTGGTGGCCCGAGCGCTTTGCCAGCAAAAACAGAGGTCGGGAGGACCACACACAGCCCTCCCAAGCTCCGTTTTCGCTGGCAGAGGCACCGTGGGCTGATCCTTCGCTGTTTCCAAGCTCTGTGGGCCAGATCTAAGCATCCCGTGGGCCGGATCTGGCTTGCGGGCCTTGAGTTTGACACCCCTGCGCTAGATAATCCTTCCACACACGTGCACCTGTAGGGTCATCTCTCCTTCCTGGGTTGTCACACTTACCGCCGGTCCTGGGTAAGGATTGAGTTCACAGTTCTCCCGCCATGACATGTTGAGGCTACGGACAAATTCCATGTAGAAAGGGTGGCTGGTGTTAAACATGGAGAAGCCCAGGACATTGGAATGTTCGTCCACAATTCCATCCAAGTGCAAGATTGGGAAGTCCTGGAAAGATGGTGAACGCATTATAATACAATAGCAGAGTTGGAAGGGACCTTGGAGGTCTTCTAGTCCAACCCCCTGCCTAGGCAGGAAACCCTATACCATTTCAGACAAATGGCTATCCAACATCTTAAAGACTTCCAGTGTTGGGGAATTCACAACTTCTGGAGGCAACTTTTGTTCCACTGATTAATTGTTCTGTCAGGAAGTTTCTCCTCAGTTCTAAGTTGCTTCTCTCCTTGATTAGTTTCCACCTATTACTTCTTGTTCTACCCTCAGGTGCCTTGGAGAATAGTTTGACTCCCTCTTCTTTGTGGCAACCCCTGAGATATTGGAAGACTGCTATCATGTCTCCCCTAGTCCTTATTTTCATTAAACCAGACATACCCAGTTCCTGCAACCGTTCTTCATATGTTTTAGCCTCCAATCCCCTAATCATCTTTGTTGCTCTTCTCTGCACTCTTTCTAGAATCTCCACATCTTTTCTACATCGTGGTGACCAAAACTAGATGCAGTATTCCAAGTGTGGCCTTACCAAGGCATTATAAAGTGGACTGATGTGGAATTAGTGGACTGAACTTCCATCTGGCAGACAGTACAGGACAATAAAAACAAAGACAAATAGGCTGAAAAACAGCTTCTATCCCAGGGCAGTAACTATATATTGAACTCTACTGTATAGTGCAATATTAATGCAATATCAGGGGTTTTCAATTTCAATTATATAGCATGAGAAGGAGGTGTGTTTGTGTTTTATTTTTATTTTATGTATAATGTACACTGAAAATGGCATTTAATTCTGTTGTACAAGGTGCAATGACAGTAAACTAAACTAAATTCCAGGTAATCCTCAACTTACAACCCTTTGTTTAGTGACCGTTCAAAGTCACAACAGCACTGAAAAAAAAAGTGGCTTAGGACAAGACCTCGCACTTACGACTGTTGCACCATCCCCACGGTTACGCGACCCAAATTCGGGGGCTTGGCAACTGGTGTGTATTTACAACAATTGCAGCCACCGATTACATATAATTGCCCCTTGTGGCCTTCCCAGCTGGTTGTTGACAAGCAAAAATCAAAGCGGGAAGTCAGATTTGCTTAACGACCGCATGATTTGCTTAACAACCGTGGCAAAAAGATTGTAAAATTGGGCTTGACTCTCTTCACTTGTTTGAACCACGGAAATCCTGGTCCCTAGGATCACCTATATGTTTATTTCACGATTCCTGATTCGTTGGGATCCCTCCAGAGAGAAAGGAACAGGAAGGCGAAATGATGGTGAAACAATAAAGCAAATTAACCATCTGGAGGCCCTCCAGATTGAGAGGGAGATCAATCGCATAAAGAAAGATAAATCAGTATCCCCTCATCTGAACCCCTCTATCAGCCGCTCGGAATTCTGGCAAAAATGTGATCAGAAACAAATGGAACGCTTTGATTTTGCATTGCCTCAATGCTATCCAGTACCTCGATAGAAAATTTAATCCATCTATAATTTATCACCTGGCAAGGGAAAGTGTCTCTGACAGACACATCCTGACCACAGAAGATGCAGTCGGGGAATATATAAAGGTTAAAATAAAACGAGGATCCGTGTCACTTTACATTGAGCAAATGACAGTCAGGTGTGAAGTCAAAGATGATGCTTTTGAGAATTTGGTTCCAACTGGTGAAAGAATGACTAGATTAAGGTAAAGCTTCCCTTCGCACATATGTTCCCGGCTCTAGAGGGCAGTGCTCAGCTCCGTTTCAAAGCCGAAGAGCCAGCGCTGTCCGAGGATGTATCCGTGGTCATGTGGCCGGCATGACTAAATGCGCGCGGAACGCTGTGACCTTCCCACCAAAGGTGGTCCCTATTTTTCTACTTGCATCTTTTTTACATGCTTTCAAACTGCTAAATTGGCAGAAGCTGGGAAAAGTAATGGGAGCGCACTCCGTTACATGGCGCTAGGGATTTGAACTGCTGAACTGCCAACCTTTCTGACCGACAAGCTCAGCGTCTTAGCCACTGAGCCACCGTGTCCCTATGACTAGATTACAGGGATATAAAAACCTCTGGCAATCTGTTTACAGTTTCCAAGTAAAATCCATATTAATTTTTTTTTAAAGAGCTTCATCTTGACTTGATTTATTTTTGACACCTGAAACCATTACGAAGGCAGTTATACAGGTAGTCCTCAAAAAAAAGGGGGGGTTTTAAAAAGATGGAATAAACATTTGAAAAACCTGCGCTGAGCAGACTGGGAGGCTGAACTATCGTTTTTTATGGGACCCAAGGAAAAATTACATACTTTTAACTGGGGTTCTCCAGACTTAAGGAGATATAAACCAAAGATCTATTATTTGAGTGTGGGAGTCATTAAAATAGTTATATTTAATTTAACTGCAATTAGATTTAAATATAAGCCTAAGTTAAAACAAGCATTTTTTTCTGTCACCATCCCACACATTTCTTCAACCTGCCCACCCGCCTTTCTGAAGGGCGGATCCCACGTCAGCGTTAACCTGCCACGATGGGTCATTTTTGCTCCCTGTTAATTAATCCACGCAGGGTTGAAGTCATAAAGCATTTTTTTTTAAATTGTTAAAGGTTGGCATTTTGGTGGCATCGTTTTTAGCTTTGGCCCACTCTGCATCTCAAAGAATTGCAAAAAATCAAAACGAACTATAAAGACATTGCAAAGAAAAGGATGGCATGATTTGTAATCTGTTACATTCATCCACTTATAAAAAAGCATCAACTGTCTTTCTGAACATAAAATTAATCCAGTGTTTTGCAAACTTCACAACTGGAAGACGTGTGGACTTCAACTCCCAGAATTCCCCAGACAGTTGAAGTCCACATGTGTTCAAGTTGCCAAGGTTAAGAAACACTAAATTAGACACATACATAGAGAGAGAGATAAATTAATACAACCCTAAGGTAAAGGTAAAGGTTCCCCTCGCACATATGTGCTAGTCGTTCCTGACTCTAGGGGGCGGTGCTCATCTCCATTTCAAAGCCAAAGAGCCAGCGCTGTGCGAAGACTTCTCCGTGGTCATGTTGCCAGCATGACTAAACGCCAAAGGCTCACAAAACGCTGTTACCTTCCCACCAAAGGTGGTTCCTATTTTTCTACTTGTTCTTTCACGTGCTTTTGAACTGCTAGGTTGGCAGAAGCTGGGACAAGTAACGGGAGCTCCCTCCATTACGCAGCGCTAGGGATTCGAACCGCCGAACTGCCGTCCTTTCTGATCGACAACCTCAGCGTCTTAGCCTCTGAGCCACCACGTCCCATAATACAACCCTATAAAGTCATATATGCAATTGAATTCTATTAATAGACTTCTGCTATCTGCCAATGCAGATTTAAAAAGCCGATCTCTGAAATGTAACAACATTTATAAGGTAAATGTAAAAGATTGCAAAGTCATTTTCCTTTTCAGGAATATTTTTAAGCCGTCTTTGGAAAAGGCATGCAAATCTGAAACATCTAGAAAAGAAAAAAATATTATTATTCTCTTCCTTCCTAATATCTATGACCATAACCATGTTGCTTGTATCTTTCAATTTGTATTGTTTTTATTTGTTTCCTAGTATGATTTGATTGCTTATTACCGGTAGTAACCTTGACTAAGTGTTGTTGTATCTTTTATTCTTGATGTCTTTTATTCTCCTTATGTATACTGAGAGCTTATGCACAAAAAACAAATTCCGTACGTGTCCAATCACACTTGGCCAATAAAGAATTCTACTTATCAAAAAATGAGTAAGAACAAACTTTGATTTTTGTTTTTTGTTTTTAAATGGACTTTACATTCCTCTGCTTTGCTGATTAGATTGGAAATCAGGTTTTATTTAAATAAAATGGAGTTATTTAAGCAGTATAGTGTCCCTCCTACACTGACACCAAGCACCTGTGCATTTGTCCACACTTCACAATTCGTGTTGGCTTTCTCTGTCTACTTATAACAGCCTGAGCTACAAGCCGCGCAGCGCTTAGATATTCTCCTCTGACACACTGCCCTGAAGCTATGAGTCTTGGAAGCTCTTTTAGAGTTGTCATTTTGCAATGCTAAGTGGAGCTGCACAACACTTCAAATGCAATTCCCAGAGATGCTTAGGAACACACAGGACCCAAACAGCGCATCGGTCTTAAAGCAACTATGTCTTTTCCTGGGAAGATTCTAGAAAAAGAGGCAGTTTCTTTAAGGAATTGCTAAGAGGTATTGTAATATTATATTTTAATATGGGCAATGCACCGTCTTAATATTGAGGGAGCAGTGAAAAATAAGCATCAAACAAGGGTTTTTAAAAGAGACCATATGGCACCCATGCCGGAAGTGGCATGCAGAGCCATCTCTCTCTGGGAATGCCAACCGTTGCCCGTTGCTCTTCTGGATTCCGTGAGCACGTGTGTGCCAGAAACTGGAAGACCAGGTGACTGGCATGCATGCGCATGCCGGAAACTGGAAGCTAAGCTTCCTGGGGCATGCATGCCAGGTCGATAGCTGCAAAACTTGGCAACCAATTAAGAGAACTAATTGTCTCCTGAAAACTCCACTCCCCTGTCGCTCCTCTTTTATTTCCCCTGGGAGGGGCCATTCATCGTCCACCTGTGGCCTTACTCCCAAGTCGACCCCTGTTCTTTAGCTGTTCCCTTTGTCTGGCAACTCTGTGCATGCTCACACTGGGAACAGGCTCCAGCTGTTCTTCTGCCTCACTGATGTCTGACTCTGAAGGCAGCTGATAACTGGCATATGGCTCTGGCCCCATCTCTGCCTCCAACACAGAGCCCTTATCCGAGCCTTCCCCAGACTCCAAGACTGGCCCATGTTCCTCCCCAACCTCCTCACTGTCCGAATCTGCTGCCAGCTCCACTGGCCGCTGGCAGGCCACAACACAAGGATACTAACCATGGTCGTCAGGATGTACTTGTAGAAGGCAGATGTCATCCCCAACTCTGAAGCCTAGGGGGGGAAAATACAGTTCACGAGAATCAACAATGGGAACATCTCAATTTCTTGACAACATTCACTATGCTATGCTTGCTGAGAACACCAGAAAAATTTGCTAAGTTTTTGAGAAATTTAATATGGATGATTGGTGGTTCTAAAACCAGGCAGGTCAGAAGCTGCTGGACTGGTTTGGCCTGACATATTGTTCTGTCCCAAGCCTCTGCAATATATACGGACGCAGACTTGGCTGTCTGCCACAAGTAAGGCGGGAGATAAGCAACCCCATGGCTGGGAGCCCAGAAAGCTCTCTCTATGAAACAAGGCTTGAACTCACGAAATTCTCCCAATCTTTCTCTACAGCTGGATCAGTAAGTTGTTTCCTGCAAAATTTCCCTCCCGTCGCCCCACCTATAAGCTCTCCGGGAGCGGCCAATCAGTAGCCACCTGCTCCTATTTCCTTCTTTGACCCTTTTTCCAAAGCTGCTCCCTCCTCCTCGCAGCCCTGCGCATACGTATGTCAGGGACAGCCTCTCTCTGTTCTTCCTCACTGCTCCCTGACTCAGATGCCACCTGATGGCCAACAGGCCTCTCTAGTCCCTGCTCTGACTCCGAACACCCCCCAGAGTCTTCCTCAGCCTCCAGGGCAATCCCATAATGTTCATCGCTGTCAGATTCCACCAACAGCTCAGCCGACCGCTGTTGGTCCACAACACATACTATCATTTCCAGCTCTTTTCAACATAACCAGGTGACTAAAAATTTTAATGTATTTCAGGTGATCCCAAATAGGTACAAACATGTTTATACTTTGATCCTACTAAGGTTTATACCAGGCATATCCAACACTTGGGACACATGGGTTCCTAAAGAACAAACAGATCAGATAATGCTGAAAGACCAAAGACCATCGAACCAAACCTCTGGGTTAAATTAGGTTGCTTACTCTGCCCGATTGGCAAACCCCAAAACTTTTGTGTTCCTGCCTCTGTTCAGCCCTGGCAGTCTCTCTCACCTTCTTCAGGATGAGGTAAGAGATGGAAGCATTGGCGTCGATAATAATGGTGGAGATCTTGTCGTCTCGGATCTCCTTGAGCAGCGGTGTGGGATCGTTGGTGTCGTCCAACATCCGGATCGAGAGGGTTTCCTTGGAGATGAGGAACTGGCGGACTAACTCCTCCAGCCTCAACAGGCCTGATGGGTAGAGAAAGGAGCAGGAGGTTATGCCAACCTTCTCTCCAAGCCAGAGCTTCAGTCCTGTGGTCTGCCTTCAAGACTTCCCACTTGGCCCCCGGACACATTCAATCAGAACGTAAACTCTTGTTCTGACCGAGGCTTCCCCAAAAAGCACGAAGCAGAGTCCTGGTCCCAACAAAACCCCTTTTATGAAACAAATGTGAATTCCTCTCATTCCCATTCCACAAGGCTGGCAAACAGTCTTTCAAAGGAATATTTATGATCACAGAACTTATCTATCTTGGAAAGCTGCCATGTGAATATTTTCCAAATGAGGTGCTGTGCAAGGAAAGACTGGGCGCAGAGTCTCTGAGATTCACAGACAGATCTTCACACTCCTGAAATGAATCTAATGACTGAATGAATGGTTTCCTGCAAAAGCCCACTCCCCTTTCGCTCCTCTGTTATGTCCTATGGGAGGGGACAATCACCTTCCATCTGTGACTTTACTCCCAAGTCGACCCTGATTTCTGAGCTGTTCTTTTCTTCTGGCAGCTCTGCATATGCGCACACTGGGAACAGGCTCCAGCTGTTCCTCTGCCTCACTATAGTGCCGTAGGTACCTGATCACTGCCAGACAGCCTTGGCCCCCTCTCTGCCTCCGACGCAGAGCCCTCGTCTGAGCCTTCCCCAGGGACTGGCCCATGCTCCTCCCCAACCTCCTCCTCATTCTCCGACTCTGCTGTCAGCCCCGTTGGCCACTGGCAGGCCACAACAATTCTTCTGCACTGAAATAAAACATGATTTCATATTTCCGAGCCTGTTCGGGGAATCAAGGCTCTGTTGACGTCTGCTTTTCGGGAAAACACAAAAACACGACGAGAGCTTGATCTTCACAAGAGGGTCTCCTGGTGGACCCTCTGCCGAGCCGTCAACTTTTGAGGGAAGGAACGTTGCTCTTCGAATCCGCTCACCCCAGACGAGAGACGAAGAGACGTAACCCTAAATTGATTTTTGCATTTAACATGTCTGCTTTCCCCCACCCCCACCCCCCTACCCCTCTAAATCCAAAATTACAGTCGCAGGGAGGTGTTGATAATTATCAGCAGCTCAGCAGGCTGAACGGAGGGACGCAATTTTCACGACTGCAGTCCTGAATAAAATTGCTCCAATTTTATCTGAAGGACTGTTATTATTAACTCTATACTCTCTCTCTCCTGCCTGCTATAATTTTAATAGGCATAATCTCTGCTCACCCCAACCTCAGCAGCCATTGCTATTTGCATGTTCTTAACGGCTTGTTAATTTAGCTTCTTTGATTTTGAATGCAGATTTAACTACCTGTATCTCAGCCTTTTCAAGCAGGTACTCTTCAGATTACCATTCCCATCAATCACAGAGGCCACGTTGGCTGGGGGGTGCTAGTAACCATGGCTGACTACCTGTCAACTCTCAAGCGAGCCTGCCTGAAGCCATCTGCTGCAGCCTCAGAGCTGCCACGAACTCGTAAGTGGGGAGTGGGGAGACCTGATAATCTAGCTGGTAGTCAAAACAAAAAGCTTTCTCTTGGGAACCAAGGTCAAAAACAGGTGGCCATTGAAGGAGGAGGAAAGTTAACCATGGCGCCCGCCAAATGTCTTGAATGGAGAATGTGACCTGTGACAATAGGGGAGGGGATTAAATGTTGTTTTAATTATGTCATGACTAGGGCAAATTTTTCAGAGTTGGTTTTCCCTGGCTGTGCTGATTTGATGCATCCAATAAACATACAACACAATACAATACAATAGCAGAGCTGTTCTTTGAGGAATCGACCTGCCTCAGGATTCTGCTTTCAATGGGTGTGCTACTTGGAACACCTCTGAAAGCAGCTTTGTCTATCTTATACTAAGCTTAAACTCAGAGAAAAAAGAAGATTTTATCCAGTAAGTTTCCTGGGAACATATAAGCACTCCTACACTTAAAATCACTCAGAGAAAAATTGATGCTTGTTTCAAATTTACTGTCTTTCTTCCTCTGCCCTCCTTGCATTTTTTCCTCTACTGCTAGCACTGATTACATCTAGTCAGCAGCAGAATTGTTCTGACTGAGGCTTCCCCAGCAGCACCAAGCCTCGTCCTCGTCCCGATAAACCCCTTTGATTTAATTGACAGTGAATTCCTCTCCAGCAAAGTCTTTCCTCTCCCTCAGTCTTTCAAGATAGTTCACAATGACCAACCTTTATCAGGCTTTGGAGAGCTGCCAGGCTGAGATCTTCCAGACGCCGCAATACTTGGCAAGAATGCAGGAATGAACTAATGGTCTCCTGCAAACTCTACTCCCCTTTCGCTCCTCTTTTATTCCCTATGGGAGGGGCCATTCACCGTCCACCTGTGGCCTTACTCCCATGTCAACCCTTGTTCTTTAGCTGTTCCCTTCGTCTGGCAACTCTGCGCATGCGCACACTGGGAACAGGCTCCAGCTGTTCGTCTGCCTCACTTATGTCTGACTCTGAAGGCAGCTGATAACTGGCATACGGCTCTGTCCCCCCTCTGTCTCCAACACAGATCCCTCATCAGAGCTTTTCCTAGACTCCAGGACTGGCCCATGTTCCTCCCCAACCTCCTCGCTGTCTGAATCTTCTGCCAGCTCCACTGGCCGCAGCGGGCTACAAGAAGAATCAGGTTTCTATTTGCTTTGGGGGAAATAGAGTGCACTTGTACTTGATCAGCTGTTTTGTTCCTGAACTCCAAGGGCTAGCTGAGCTTATTTTGTCCACATCAGTTTAAAATAGGGACTTCTTCTGCCCACTGTGCAATACAGCCACCCATTGGGGTTCTTGGCAAGATTCTTTCAAAAGGGCATGATGTTCATTCAGGCGGATGTAAATCCTGGCTCCCTGTTTTACCATCAACCAAAGGTACATGGAGAACAACCCACACCCCACACCCACACCCTATGCCAAGCACCCTAAAACTTTCTTCCTTGCCAAACAGCACAAGTGACATCCTTACATTCAGCCTTGGCACAGATGAGGCTCGCAGAGGGATAGTTGAAGGACTTCAGAATACAAGACACCGCCAGGCTGACATCCTCGTTGCTGGGGTAGAGGCTGACCGAAGCAAAGCGCAGGTATTGCAATTTTGGCGTTTCCTCGGGACCCACCTTAACGTGGGGGATCTAGGGGGAGATAAGGACATTGTCGGTGTTTCTTGACAATAAGGCTGCTCTCCTTGGGTGACTACAAAAGCAGGGCAGAACGAATACAGAACTCAACCTGCCAATTGGAATAGGAATGATAAGGATAGGATAGGATAGGATAGGATAGGATAGGACAGGATGAAATAGGAATAGGAATAATAAGGGTAGGATAAGATAGGGTAACCTTGAGCTTACCAGGCTCAAGGTTGACTCAACCTTCCATCTTTCCGAGGGGGGTAAAATGAGGACCCAGATTTTGGGGGGCAAGAGGCTGACTCTCTAAACCAGTTAGAGAGGGCTGTAAAGCACTGTGAAAAGGTACATACGTCTAAGTGCTATTGCTCTTCCTTTTCTCCTCCCTCCCTCCCTTCCATGGTACACAATGATTACAATGCAGCATTGCAGGCTAACTCTGCCCACTGTCAGCAGTTCGATCCTGACCAGCTCAAGATTGACTCAGCCTTCCGTCCTTCCGAGGTGGGTCACAATAAGGACCCGGATTGTTGGGGGCAAGAGGCTGACTCTGGAAAAAACCTCCTAGAGAGGGCTGTAAAAGACCTGTGAAGCGGTATGTGCTATTGCTATTGCTCTTACTAAATGATAGACGATGCCAAAAATCTAAGGGATGGTGATGGGTTAGGGTCCACTAACCTCTTTTTCTCCACAAATGTGGCTGACGATGGAAGCAGAGGCTGGGCTGGACGCTGGTCCCAGAACCGAGGCGACCCCTTTGGGCAGGATCTGACACACTGCATGAAAAAGAGAAGGTGGGAAGAAGGTTGGGGGAAAAAAATAACCCAAACACCCTGATGTTTCCACAATCCAAGCTTCCTGCATTGTGCAAAATTATAGCCTTTGCAAGCTTCTATTGTACGACTTCTCTTTTTACTCTCTGCCAGTCATGTCATACTGGCAAAGTAGAAAAGACCAGAGTCTAGAACTTAGCAGGTGAAAAAGTCTTTATTCTAGTCTCGTTACCCGTCGGGCTCCAAGAAGCAAGAAAGAGAAGAGTTACTTCTAAGCACTATCCTCTATTGTTCCTCACCTGCAAGACAGAAATCTCTGGCCCAACTATTGGGAGAGACTGGCAGCATTCCAGAGATGCTGTGAGAATTTTTGCCGGAGAAGCCGCGTTGACAATCTTCCCCTGAAGCAAGCTATCGAAACCAGGGGTGCACAACAGTGCTGGGATTCAAAAAATTGTTGCTACTGGTTCTGTGGGTGGGGCGGACTTGTTGGGTGTGGCTGGGGAAGGATACTGCAAAATCCCCATTCCCTCCATCACTCCAGGCGAAGGATACTGTACAATCTGTGGGGGGGGGGGGGAATGGAGATGGGTGAGGGCACCCAACGTACTGGTGTCGGTGGTCTCGTACTGGCTGTCCCGCTGCAGTTCGAAGATCTCCACCTCCAGCCGGGCCTTGGCAGGCACTTCGATGATGCTGTTGATGTGTTCGCGGGCCAAAGCTAAGGCGAGTCGCTCCCCACGGCCACACACAGTCTGGTCATCCAAAATGGCAGCTTGTCGTCAGACAGGAACCGATGATGGGTACAAAAAAGAGGGAGGGAGGGAGGGAGAGAAAGAAGGAAGGAAGGAAGGATCAGAGAGATAGACGAAGGAAGGAAGGAAGGAAGGATCAGAGAGGTGGAAGGAAGGAAGGAAGGAAGGAAGGAAGGAAGGAAGGAAGGAAGGAAGGAAGGAAGGAAAGAAGGAAGGAAGGAAGGAGGGATCAGAGAGATAGAAGGAAGGAAGGATCAGAGAGATAGAAGAAGGAAGGAGGGAAGGAAGGAAGGAAAGCAGGAAGGAAGGATCAGAGAGATAGAAGAAGGAGGATCAGATAAAGCAGGAAAGCAGGAAGGAAGGAAGGAAGGAAGAAAGGAAGGAAGGAAGGAAGGAAGGAAGGAAGGAAGGAAGGAAGGAAGGAAGGAAGGAAGGAAGGAAGGAAGGATTGTTTTGATCACTGCCAAAGAAACTTTCATCTGATATGAAACTCTTTGGAGCATAGAAGTTGACTTTCTCACCCACATCCGAAAGATGACTGTCAATCCTTTCAAATACGTGGAGATGACATCTCCCAGATTTCCTGGCCAGTACAATGAATGGAAGCCTGTTTTCACTGGTAGAGCACTTGGGCCATGCCCACCCCAGACCCCCAAGGTCAAACACCACCTGGATGCGGCCCTCAATGAAATTGAGTTTGACACCCCTGCCCTAAACTGTTTCAGACGAATGGCTCTCCAGCCTCGTCTTAAAAACCTCCAGTGAGGGAGCCCCACAATTTCTGGAGGCAAGCCATGCCACTGATCCCCCCCCCCACTGTCCCATAGGAAAAGTCTTCTACTCACCCATGCGCAGAGAGGACAACAGCTCCAGGCTCTGGTGGGTGAAGCCGAGTATCAGCAGCAGCAGCAGCGCGGGCAAAGCCGGCATCTTCTACCCCTCCTCATGGAGAATGTTCGGCCGTGGCCCCTGCGCTGCCACCTGCAAGCAGGACAGAGAGATGCCCCCCCCTTGCATGAGTACCTGGAACAGGTCTCAGTGGATGAGCATTTGACAACTGAAGGCGAATGACCTCACAGAAGGAAGATCCCAGCGGTTGTAATTTAGTTCTTCTGGAACAGGGGTGGGTTCCTGCCAGTTCTAACCTTTTCTATAGAAGAGGTTCCACAAATCTACCGTGCCGTTTAGAACCGGTTCCAGCTCCCTCCCCCCGCCCGTCCGCACATCATCAAGATGAAGAGCGAGAGGAGGAATTCTGGGAGTTGAAGTCCACAAGTCTTAAAGCTGTCAAGTTTGAACACCCCTGGGGGTTTTTTTCTAAAGGGTTAGGGGTGCAAGGGTCTTGTAACTTGACAGCTTTAAGACTTGCACACTTCAATGCCAGACTTCCTGAGCGAACATTTTGGTTGCTAAGCAAGAGCATTGTTAAGTGAGTTTCACCACATTTTACAAATTGGCCATGCCCACCCAGTCACATGGCTGGCAAGCCACTCCCACCCAGTCACATGGCCAGCAAGCCACTCCCACAAAGCAGGCCACACCTACAGAAGAGGTTCTAAAAAATGTTGAAACCCACCACTGTTCTGGAAATACTTGAAACCCAGGTAAAAGCAGGGAATTTGCTGATCGGGACGACATGGAGCAAGAGCAAGAAGAAACTTGGGTTTAATATGGTGTTTCCCCAAAAATAAGACCTCCCCAGATAATAAGCCCAATTGGGTTTTTGAGTCCATGTGGTAAAATAAGCCCTCCCCGAAAATATTGCAACATGGCAGCAGTCATAAGGTGACCACACTCACCGCCTCCTGCACCTCAAAAATAATAAGACCTCCCTAAAAATAAGGCCAAGTCCTTATTTCGGGGGTCAAAAGAAAATAAGTCCCTGTCTTATTTGCAGATCGGGGGCTGGTTGAACTTCCTCTTGCAAAAACTCTTTAAAAGGGTTTTTTAAAAAACATCGATCGTGTTTCCCCGAAAATAAGACAGGGTCTTATTTTCAGGGAAACACAGTAGATGTTAAAAAAGCCTTTTAAAAGGTTTTTGCAAGAGGAAGTTCAACCAGCCCCCGATCTGCAAATTTAGCTGAATCAAAGGAGATTGAGGATTGCAAACCCTGCGCCGTCTCTCTTGGGGACCTTGCAAATTGGCTTCAGACCACAGGTTCATGCTTCACTGTTTCCCCCTGCATGCATAAAGCATCCTTAATTTCCCCCTACCGTTTATTGGTTCGTTACCTTTTTAATTAACCCAGGCAGAAATATAGGGTTCTCCCCCCCATCGGTTGTGCATTTGCTTGGCTTGTTTATATTTTCCCTTTATTATTTCTAATAAACTCAAGGCGGTGAACTTCTCCAGCGTCCCTTCCTCCTCCTTGTTTTCCCCCACAACAACAACCCTGTGAGGTGAGTTGGTGCTGACCAAAAGGGACAGCCCAAAGTCCCCAGGCTGGCTTTCAGGCCTAAGGTGGGACTAGAACTCTGCTTCCTAGCCTGGTGCCTTAAAACACTCGACACAAACTGATCTCAGGACTCAGCAAGGCAGACTAGCTACAGGATCATAAACGTGGTTGGAGGAATGAGGGCTAGAAGGGGTCTTCTTGAGGCATACGTTCAGCCATACTGGCATTTCAGCATATCCATTTCCTGCTCCAATGGTGTGCTCCCCATTCTCCATTGAAGTTCACGTATCACGATGAGAGAGAGGGGGGGAGGGAGAGAGAGAGAGGGAGAGGGAGGGGGAGAGAGAGAGAGAGAGAGAGAGGAGGGAGGGAGGGAGGGAGGGAGGGAGAGAGGAGGGAGGGAGGGAGGGAGAGAGGAGGAAGGGAGGGAGGGAGGGAGAGAGAGGAGGGAGGGAGAGAGAGAGAGAGGGAGGGAGGGAGAGAGAGAGAGAGAGAGAGAAGAGGGAGGGAGGAAGAGAGAGAGAGGGAGAGGAGGAAGGGAGGGAGGGAGAGAGAGAGGGGAGGGAGGGAGGGAGGGAGAGAGAGGAGGGAGGGAGAGAGAGAGAGAGGGAGGGAGGGAGAGAGAGAGAGAGAGAAGAGGGAGGGAGGAAGAGAGAGAGAGGGAGAGGAGGAAGGGAGGGAGAGAGAGAGAGGAGGGAGGGAGAGAGGGAGGGAGAGAGAGAGGGCGGGAGGGAGGGAGAGAGAGAGGGGAGGGAGGGAGGGAGAGAGAGAAGAGGGAGGGAGGGAGAGAGAGAGAGGGTGGAAGGGAGGGAGAGAGAGAGAGGGAGGAGGGAGGGAGGGAGAGAGAGAGAGGAGGGAGGGAGGGCGGGAGGGAGGGAGGGAGGGAGAGAGAGGAGGGAGGGAGAGAGAGAGAGAGAGAGGAGGGAGGGAGGGAGAGAGAGAGGGAGGGAGGGAGAGAGAGAGAGAACAAAAGAAAGACTTTTATGTTTAGATTTTAAGGATGCTTTACTTTAAGACGAATGGGGACTAAGTCATCTACCCGTAGTAATAAACCTGAGGTGACCTAGAGTAAATATTTCTTTTGCTCCTTCCTGCAGGGTCTTCGGGAAAATGCTGCTCCTCCCCCTCCCCCCATTTCTGCCAGCATCGCAGAGCTTCCCCCGCCTGCCGTTACGCCCTTGGTGACCCATGTGACACTCCCTGCCCTTCACTTCAGCACATCTTTCCTTTAACTGCGAATCCTCATTGGGCCTCCAGCAAAAATGAGTAGAGAAATGGAAGTGGTCCCATGGCCAAATGCCAACCTTCCGCACAGCGCCTCCTAGTGGCTGCTCACTCCAGCATTTCCCCCCCCCCCTCTAAGCCTCAGGCAGCCTTCCAACCGCTGATGCTGCAAAGGACCCCAGCGCACATGTACAACGCACCCCGGTCGCACATGACACCCGTCCTGCTTTGCGCCGAGTCAGCAACACTCCCTTGTCCTAGTACTGTGTGTTCACCTTGAGCATTCATTTTTGTTTTCCATCCATCACCGGCAAACAGGAGGGAGGGGGGAGGGAGATATCGGTCCAGGTGAAGCGGGGAAGAAGGACCAAAGCTTTAAAAAATAAAAATAAAGATCAGGTCCTGCACTCTGAAATCTTACCTGGGAGGAGATCAAGTCCCACAGAGAAGTTAGCCCAGCCACAAAAGAGCAAAAGAATTTTAAAAAAAAGCCTCCATTAAACCAGTTTAAACGCCTCGTGTCCCTGAATGACAGCTACACCTTGACTTACAATCAAAATTGGACATGGTCAGGTGATGATCCGTTTAATGACTGAAACTGTGGGCTCAATTATGGTCCTAGCTTGAGGACTACATGGTTGGGACAGGGGAATACAAGTAATCTCCAGAAGTTGTGAATGCCCCAACACTGGAAGTCTTTAAGAAGATGTTGGATAGCCATTTGTCTGAAACGGTATAGGGTTTCCTGCCTAGGCAGGGGGTTGGACTAGAAGACCTCCAAGGTCCCTTCCAACTCTACTATTGTATTGTATTGTATTGTAATCTTAGTAAGTAAGTAAATCTTTATTACGGTCAAAGACCAGCAATACACATTAGTTTTTACAATATGTTAAAAAGTACTGACATTAAGATATAATTAAAAAGTACTGACATTAAAAATGGAAATCCTCAATTTACAGCAGTTCCATTCGTGACCATTCGAAGCTACGGCGTCACTGAAAAAAGTAACTTCGGACTGTTATTCACGCTTACGACCGTTGCAGCGTTCCCATGGTCACGTGGTCACAATTTGGCCGCTTGGCAACGGACTCGTATTTATGACGGGTGCATGACGGCCTTCGGGTGAGCGAAGTCCAACGAGGAAGCCAGATTCACTTAGCAACTGTGCTACTAATTTAACCGTGGCAGCGATTCGCTTAACGACTGTGGCAAGAGAAGTCGTTAAATGTGGGCAGAAGTTGGTTCTAACAGCTGAGTGACAGAAATGCTGGGCTCGTTTGCGGTCGTACGTTGAGGACTTCCTACCTCAGCTCTAGTAGAGGCTGAATTTTCATCGCGCCACCGTGGGCAGGCTGCAAGGGTCATAAGTGTGAAAAACGGTCGTATGTCGCCTTTTTCAGGGATACTGTGAATGGTCACTAAGACGAATGATTGTAAGTCGAGGACTAGCTGTACTGGAGGCCAACAACAGGGAGAGGAGACCCCACTTTTGAGTTTCCTGAGGGCATTAACCTATTTGCTAACGTGACGGGGGGAAAGTCGGTTTTTTCTGGAGGTGCCATGATTGCATCCAGCGAGCCAGAAAAACCGACACAGTTTCTCCAGGACTTAAAGGTGGATTTTCCACCACCGTTGCACCAGGCAGCAATTTCTTTCTCCTCTGTGCAAGGCTGAACGTTCAGGGGCACCAGCATGAAACGGATCTGCAAACAATGAGAGGAGGCTGACATTTGCACAACCATCCTTGGCTTAAAGGTGAGGTGAGGATTTCTAGATTGGGCTTTTTCCAAGGAAAGCAAGCAGGCTGCAGAGAAGAAGGGGAGACGGAATTGGGAAGCCTGGGGAGGAAGGAGGGAGGGGCTCCTTCTTCCTACAGCTGGCGAAGTTGGAGACCATGAACCGGGGTCCTTTTTTTCACCGCCATATGAAGTTTTGACAGCCCAGCTTCTGGTAGCAAAATCGGTCGTTCTTCTGTGGCTATTGTCAACGTTCTCTTTTTTTCAATGGCTTAAGGTAGGAGTTTGCAAATGTAAACACTCAAAAGAGCCGCAAAGGTCCTAACCGGAAGCCCCCCGTTCAATTCTAGAGCCGACCAGAAGTCCGGTTCCCCCCACCACAGAGTCTCCTCCTAGTGTGGTGTCCTTTTTCATCTACCTGTCCTAACTAAAAGCCCTATCAATTGTGGAGCAGACCGGCAACAGGGAGCCGCAGCAGAGGGATGGAAGAGCCACATGTGGCTCCAGAGCCGTGGGTTGCTGACGCCCTGGCCTAAGGGGAAGAAGCAGGCCCTGCCATTTGGCGCAAGAAAATGATCCTTTCCATGCTACGTTCACAAAGGACGCCTCCCTGCATTCTGTCGCAGAAAAAGGAGACCTGGAGTAGCCACACATCCAAGCTAACGTCACAGGAGATGTTTGTTTCTTCAGTGCTCTCTCATCAATCCTACAGATCTAGACTAGAGATGGACAACTATGGCCTTTTTATGATGTGTGGACTTCAACTCCCAGAATTCCCATACAAGCATGGCTAGCTCAGGGATCCTGGGAGTTGAAGTCCACAGGTCATAAAGAGGCCATCGCTGCTCACTCTTGGTTGGCTCAGGAATTCTGGGAGTTGAAGTCCACAGGTCGTGAAGGGACCATAGTCACCTACCTCTAGCCTAGATGATTTATCAATGCGTAACAAAACTGGGAACCAATGACAGGAAAACAAAGGCCACATTTTGGAATCCAATACTACAGATAGTCATCGACGTACGACCACAATGGTGCCAAAAGTTCCATTGCTAAACAAGACAACTGGTGAGTGAGCTGTGCCCCATGTTATGACCTTTTTGCCACAGTTGTTAAGTGAATCATGCAGTTGTTAAGTGAATCTGGTTTCCCCCATTGATTTCGCTTGTCGGAAGGTGGCTGGGAAGGGGACACATGGTGGTCATATGAACCTGGAACTGGCATAAACACACAACAGTTGTCAAATGCCCAAAGTTTGATTGCATTAACATGGGGATGCTGCAATGGTCCCAAGTATGAAAAACGGCCATAAGTCACTTTTTTCAATGCCATTGTAACTTCGGTCACTAAAGGAATGGATGCAAGTTGATGGCTACCTTTACTACTATTCAAAGAGGTTCCCTTGGTTTCTGGGTACTCACTAAGAAAGGATTTGTCAAAACAACCATCAGATCATCAGTATTTCTTATACAGTATTATATTAACAAGCTCTGATGCTCAGGAGTTAGGCCTTCTACTCCCCCTCCCCACCTGAAAAGAACTCTGTTCCAACTGCCAGTTGCCTTATATTAATCAAGCCCAATCACATGGTTTCGTAGCGAAGCACGGGTATCCAGCTAGTAGTCTATATTCTGATTATTCAACGCCAGCTCCAATTAAGGATTGTGTTTCGCAGCAGGCATTTACGCTGTTCAATAAATCCGTTCTCGAAAATGTGCCTCCAAAATTAATTAGAGATTCATTTTCACAACAGTCTCCAAACTGAATTCCAGAACCAACTTCTAAGAGTTTTCACACCGAGTCTTTTTTCCCCTTTTTTTTAATGATTTCTTTCATTTGCATGCTGAGTGAAGATGAACTCCTGGCAAAGCCCGTAGCAGAGCTGGCATCAGCAGTTGGCACTGTTGGGCCCTTGCCAAGATGCATTGCTCAGCAGGAGCCCACTATTAAATCTCTCCCCTCCCCCCCATGGCACCCCCACAGCCCCACGGCTCTTCTTCTGCTTGATTTTGAGGCCTATCCACCTGGCCTCTTGAGCGAAGGAAAAAGATGGAGAAAAAGCCAGTTTGGTCTAGTGGTGAAGTTAGAAACCAGGAGACTGAGAGTTCTAGTCCGGACGTTAAGCATGAAAGGCAGCTAGGTGACTTTGGGCTAATCACGAGGAGACTGTGAGTTCTAGACCCGCCTTAGCTGTGAAACATAGCTGGGTGACTTTGTGACAGTTAGCCCCACCTACCTTAAACATGAAAAGTGGCTGGAAATGAGTTGAAGTCCAGTCACCAGGAGACCGTGAGTTCTAGTCCTGCTTTAGCCAATAAAGATGGCTGAGTGATTTGGGGCCAATCTCTCTTTCTCTGCCCAATCCATCTCTCAGAGTTCTTCTGGTAGGCAAAAATATGAGGAAGGAAGGAGATATCCACTTCCTTGAATTATTCATAAAAATAATAAAGGCGGGACTTTTAAAAAAAATCTAAGTGCATCCAGTCATCTATCCTAACAGCATTTGCAGATCTATCCTAATAGAATTTTCAGGATGACTTACTATAATATATTTAAAGCTACCTCAGCGAATTTACCTTCCTCAATTCTGCCTACAAGACTTCCTTCCATCTTAAACTGCTGTCTTCAGGTTAACGGTAGCTGAGCTCTGTTATCTGTCCACCAGATAGATCAATGAAGACAAAATGGCAGCTGTTATTGCTTGACTGTGGCCTTACACCTTTCATAACCTTTAATTGTGGTGTTTCAGCCACCCAACTATGGCCACCCTCTTGACTAACACAAGAGGACGCAAGCCCATGGTTGCCCTTGTCCCAAACATCTGAAAGCTAAGCCTTCAGAGAAGGCCTTGGGACAGGGGTGAAATTCAGCAGGTTCTGACCAGTTCTGGAGAACCGGTAGTGGAAATTTTGAGCAGTTCGGAGAACCGGTAAATACCATCTCTGGCTGGCCCCAGAGTGGGGTGGGAATGGGGATTTTGCAGTATCCTTCCCCTGGAGTGGGGTGGGAATGGGGATTTTGCAGTATCTTTCCCCTGGAGTGGGGAGGGAATGGGGATTTTGCAGTATCCTTCCCCTGGAGTGGGGTGGGAATGGGGATTTTGCAGTATCCTTCCCCTGGAGTGGGGAGAGAATTGAGATTTTTCAGTCTCCTTCCCCCAGAAGTGAGGAGGGAATGGGAATTTTGCAATATCCTTTCCCCTGGAGTGGGGAGGGAATGGAGATTTTGCAGTATCCTTCCCCTGGAGTGGGGAGGGAATGGAGATTTTACAGTATCCTTCCCCCAGGAGTGAGGAGAGAATGGAGATTTTACAGTATCCTTCCCCTGGAGTGGGGAGGGAATGGAGATTTTACAGTATCCTTCCCCTGGAGTGGGGAGGGAATGGAGATTTTGCAGTATCCTTCCCCTGGAGTGGGGAGGGAATGGAGATTTTACAGTATCCTTCCCCTGGAGTGGGGAGGGAATGGAGATTTTGCAGTATCCTTCCCCTGGAGTGGGGAGAGAATGGAGATTTTGCAGTATCCTTCCCCTGGAGTGGGGAGAGAATGGAGATTTTACAGTATCCTTTCCCTGGAGTGGGGAGGGAATGGAGATTTTACAGTATCCTTCCCCTGGAGTGGGGAGAGAATGGAGATTTTGCAGTATCCTTCCCCTGGAGTGGGGAGAGAATGGAGATTTTACAGTATCCTTCCCCTGGAGTGGGGTGAGAATGGAGATTTTACAGTATCCTTCCCCTGGAGTGGGGAGAGAATGGAGATTTTACAGTATCCTTTCCCTGGAGTGGGGAGAGAATGGAGATTTTACAGTATCCTTCCCCTGGAGTGGGGAGAGAATGGAGATTTTGCATTCCCCTGCCACATCCACCAAGCAGCGCCCACAGAACCAGTAGTAAAAAAAAAATTGAATTTCACCACTGGCCTGGGATATTGCTGATTGGTGGGGTCTCCCTGACCATGTGCAGAGTGCCTTTTCTATCAGTTTGTGAATGCCCCAAAATCTGAGAGAACACATGACATGATTGCTAGTTGCCCCAAAGAGGGCAAGCGTATTGCCCATCCTAGCATTATCTAGGCCCAAAGCTTTAGACCAAGAGGTCTCCAACTATGGCAATGTTTAAGACTTGTGGACTTCAAGGATGGTTGAGGAATTCTGGGAGTTGAAGTCCGCAAGTCATAAAGTTGCCAAGGTTGGAAACCACCACCACCCCTCCTTTAGGCCAAGGCAATAAGGAGGAACTGCTGTGAGCAACTTCTCCAGCCTGGCTCGGCTAATGAGGAAAACAGCCTCTTGGTACCACGTGACTACGGTTGCCAGGCAACAAGAAGCTGCTAACAAGGATGCCACGGTTGCTAGGCAAAGCCATCTGCAGCGCTGCGGCCCTTCCCAACTGAGTTGCCCCTTCTCTCCTCCAAGGGAAGAGAGTTCCTTCAAAGAAGGAGCAACTGGGGCCCACCATGAGGTTGGAGCCAGAGAGAAAGTCAGCTCTTCATTTTCTCCTTGGCTTTCCCACCCTGTGGCCACCAAGGACTCCTAATGGGGAAGGATGGGGAAATGAACTTTAGGTGTGATTTCTGGACAGCTACTTGTCTGAAATGGTATAGGGCAGGGGTGTCCAAACTTGGGAACTTTAAGACTTGTGGACTTCAACTCCCAGAATTCCCCAGCCAGCATGGCTGGCTGGGGAATTCTGGGAGTTGAAGTCCACAAGTCTTAAAGTTCCCAAGTTTGGACACCCCTGGTATAGGGTCTCCTGCCTGAGCAGGCGGTTGGACCAGGTGATGTCCGAGATCCCTTCAGAGTCTGTTATTCTATGTTCAATTTTTCTCTTGTCAGCCTTCAAATTTGGCCCAAATTCTATAAGACGTTCTAGAGCAGTGATGGCGAACCTTTTTTGGCTCAGGTGCCGAAAGCGTGCATGCCCACGCCCATAATTCAATCCCCCCCATGTGCACACGACCCCCCCTCCTGAAACCTGGGGAGGGCAAAAACGGCCTCCCCCGGCCCATTTCCAAACTTCCAGTAGGCCCGATAGACCCGTTTTTCGCCCTCCCCAGGTTTCGGAGGCTTTTCTGAAGCCCGGGGAGGGCGTAAACAGCGTCCCCTGGACCTCCTGAGGCCCTTCGAAAGCCAAAAATCAGCTGGCCGGAGCATACATGCGCACTGCAGATGACTTAGGGCAATGGCTCATGTGCTCCCAGAGGTGGCTCCGCCTGTCACCCGTGGCACGCTTGCCATAGGTTCGCCATCACAGTTCTAGAGCTTATTGGGATCAGAAGACCCATGAGTCCTCATTTGCACACCATGGGATACCAGACTCTCTTCTGTGTTTGCAATGTGACTCAAGGAGGTCATAACTCCTGAGGTCATGAATAGGATCCTTGGTCTGGAAAGAGAAGCAATGTTCCCTCTTTTTCAGCAACTAACTCATACCTCACAATTTATAAAGATAAGACAGTTTGAAGTACTGGTTAAGCAGGTGGCCTAGAAACTGGGAGACTGTGAGTTCTAGCCTCAGCTTATGCATGAAAGCTGGCTGGGTGAATCTGAGCCAATCTTCAGGAGCCTGTGGGCACTAGTCCTGCCTTAGGCATGAAAGCCGGCTGGGAACTTTGGCCCAATTGCTAGGCGACTGTGAGTTCTAGTCCTGCCTTAGGTATGAAAACCTGTTGGGTGATTTTGGGCCACTTACCAGGAGATGGTGAGTTCTAGTCCCGCCTTAGGCATGAAAGCCTGCTGGGCCAATCAGTAGGCGACTGTGAGTTCTAGTCCTGCCTTAGGTATAAAAACCTGTTGGGTGATTTTGGGCCACTTACCAGGAGATGGTGAGTTCTAGTCCCGCCTTAGGCATGAAAGCCTGCTGGGCCAATCAGTAGGCGACTGTGAGTTCTAGTCCTGCCTTAGGTATGAAAACCTGTTGGGTGATTTTGGGCCACTTACCAGGAGATGGTGAGTTCTAGTCCCGCCTTAGGCATGAAAGCTTGCTGAATGACTTCGGGCCAATCAGTAAGCGACTGTGAGTTCTAGTCCCGCCTCAGATACGAAAGCCTATTGGGTGACTTTGGGCCAGTCACCCTCCTTCACCTCAACCCACCTCACAGGATTGTTGTTGTTGGGAAAAGCGGAGGTGGAAGGAGTATCAGGTACGTTCGCCACCTTGAGTTACTTATAAAGCAATAAAGGCAGGATAAAATTCAAACAAACGAGCAAATAAATAAATATAAACAAGCAGGGGAGGGGGCAAAGTGTTTGTGCAGGGAAAACAATCTTATTCAGCCTCTTCTTTTATCCTACAGTGTTTGGCGAGCTCTCAGCCTCGCTCCCCGTGGTTATTCTTATTTTTTTAGAATTTTTTAAAGTGATCATCCTGTCCTCCCAGGAGCTTTTCAGATTGGACTAGGCTCTGCAAATTTTCGTTTCCTTCTAAAGGTTCGGGAGCCTTTTGCATACAGCGCCTCGGGCCAGCCTCTGCCTGCAGCTTGGAAATTTGGGGCTCCGTTTTCAGGTGCTGCTTAACGGAATATTTAAATGCCAAGTTCTCCCTCATTGACTTGCATGAGCGTCATTCGTATTCACAGCACATTTTTTAAAAACAAAAAAACAAAAAAAAAAAAACCGGAGTATTTGCATCCAAAGTTCAAACAAGCAATAGACCCAGTCAAATGCCTTCCCCACACCCGGTCACAATCCTCCCGGCAGGTTAACAACATTGAATGCTTGCTTAAGTCCATGCAAACAAGGTTACAAAAAGAAAAAAGGAAAGGAAGAATAAAATAGAATAAAATAATAGATTTATGGAGCAAATCTAAATACTCCAACCTTCTAATTTCTGAATAATTCTGTCTGCATATTATTCTCCAAAGATTTGAGAAAGGTACCCTTTGAACAAGCTCTCTGGATCATGCTAACACCGTGTGTGTGTGTGTGTGTGCGCGCACGCATGGGCGTGTGTGTGTGTGTGTGTGTGTGTGTATACATGCATATATATTGTTATTAAACAAACTACACAAGATCAGTGGTGGGATTTTTTTACTGCCGGTTCTGTGAGCGTGGCTTTGTGGGCATGGCTTTGTGGGCATGGCTTTGTTGGCATGGCTTTGTGGGCGTGGCAGGGAAAGGATACTGCAAAATCCCGATTCCCTCCTCATTCCTGAGGAAAGGTTACTGCAAAATTCCCATTCCCTCCCCACCCCACTAACCTGCTTTCCAGCTCCGTTCTCCTGTTCAGGGCAACAAAAGAAGATCAACTGGGAGGCTGGGAGGCAGCTGGGGCGTGGCCAGCCTATTTGCCGGTTCTTCAAACTACTCAAAATTCCCGCTACCGTTTCTCCAGAACCTGTCAGAACTGGCTGAATACCACTTCTGAAGTAGATGGATTCATGCGGCATGGTATGTTGAAGTCTTATAAACCATGCTGGTTAGGTTCAACCAACAGACTAAGCTGAAACAAAACCAAATTAATTCTAGATCAGTGTTTTGAAACTTGGGGATTTGGTTAAGGCACGATGTTAGAAACCAGACGACTGTGAGTTCTAGTCCCGCCTTAGGCTTGAAAGCCATATGGGTGACTTTGGGCCAGTCACTCCCTCTCATGAATAGGTACCTTACTTTCATTTTGCATCATATGATCAATTACAATTTAAAATTTCTTCCCTTTTAACAAGCCTAGTTCCCTTGCATTTTTAATTATCTATTTAATAACAATATACCTTTATGTGATCACTTATCTCATTCTAATTATTTTTACAGTGTAAAAAAAAATTCCCCCCCCCAACTATTTATGTTTAGGGGAGGTCTTATTATTTTTGAGGTGCAGGAGGCGGCGAGCGTGGTCCCCTCATGGCTGCTGCTCTGTTGCAATATTTTCGGGGAGGGCTTATTTTCGTGCATGCGTTCAAAAGCCCAATTTGCCTTATTATCGGAGGAGGTCTTATTTTCAGGGAAACAGGGTGTCTGTCTGTCTGTCTGTCTGTCTGTCTGTCTGTCTGTCTGTCTGTCTATCATCTATCTATCATCTATCTATCATCTATCTATCTATCTATCTATCTATCATCTATCTATCTATCTATCTATCTATCTATCTATCTATCTATCATCTATCTATCTATCTGTCTATCCATCCATCCATCCATCCATCCATCCATCCATCCATCCATCCATCCATCCATCCATCCATCCATCTATCTATCTATCTATTAGCTGGCTAAAAGGAAGAGCAGGTGGGAAGGGGAAATTTGCCATTTCCCCCCCACCAGGCCTGCTATGTCTCCAGAAGCCGTCTAGCAAAAATAAAGTAAATAAACCAACAGGTGATCTTCACACCAGCAGGACACTGGCAGTGATGAGTAAAATGTTAGATTTTAACTCTTTGCCTATCTACAGGTATTAAAATACGGAAGAATCCCGCTCAGCGAAAAGGGAAACAACCCCACTGGGCGTTAAACAGACACCACGGCAGCTGTAGAATTGTGTGCTCTATCCACCATTGTGTTCTGAATACAATGCGGGGGGGTACAGGCAGTGCTCAACTTACGACCGGTTGCTTTGTGACCGAAGTTACAACGGATCTCCCAAAAAGGGATTCAAGCATCCAAACAGCTGCCCTCCCCGCTGCTGTCACATCACTGTGTTTTGGCAACTCGTCCTGCGTTTATAACCGGTTGCAGCGTCCTACAGTCACAAGACCACAATTTACACAATTTTACCAGAAAAACCAGCATTTATTTCTGGCTTCTAGCAAAAAAAAATAAAAAAAACCAAATACCCTTCATAGCGAACCATGAGTTAGCTTAATGAAAAGGATCATAAAAATGGACGTGGTCATATGGTGATCTGCTTAACAACTGAAGCCGTGGGCTCAATTATGGTCATAGGTTGAGGACTACCTGGTTGGGACAGGGGAATACTGGTAGTCCTCAATTTACAGCAGTTCATTTAGTGACCATTCAAAGTTAAAACATTACTGAAAGAAGTAACTTTGGACTGTTGGTTACACTTACAACCATTGCAGAATTCAGACAGTCACGTGATCAAAATTCGGATGCTTGGCAACTGACTCGTATTTATGATGGTTGCAGTGTCCCGGGGCCAAGTGATCCCCTTTTGCGACCTTCCGATGAGGTAAATCAAATGGAGAAGATTCACTTAACAACCATGTTATTAATTTAACAACGGGAGTGTTTCACTTTCACAACACGGCGGGAAAGGTCATAAAACAGGGCAAAATTCATTTCACTGTCTCCGTTAGCAACCATGTTGGGCTCGATTGTTGTCGTAAGTCGAGAACTACCTGTAATTACCCCACCTTTTGCCTGCAAGTTGAAAATGTGAGATGCTTTCCCCTCTCGCCGATGTTTTGTCACAAGGCCAACACAATCTCATCCATATCTCCGGCTTTCTGAAGAAACTTTTCCACGGCCCTCCAAAACGGTGCATAAAACACTGGATAATTCATTGTCCTCATACAACCTTGCAAATCCATTACTAACCCCCCCCCCTCCCTTTAAGTATTCTAGGTTCGTGAAACAGAAGGACTCCACAAGGCTATATATGGAACAAAACTGAGCCATCTCCACTTTTCAGCTCCAATTTACACATTCAGCAAACAGTGAAGATTTAAACTGCACCCTTGAAAGTGGCAGGAAAAGTGACTAAACATTTACTTACGTCTTGCTTGTATTTATTCATTTGTGCCCTCCCTTTGTTATTTTTTACAAATCACTCAAAGTGGTGAACGTGTGTGTGTGTGTGTGTGTGTGTATATACATACACACACACACACACACACATACATACATACATACATACATACACATATATGCTCTGTATTGATTCCAGAGAGACTTGGTGTGTTGTTCTGTTTTCTAATCGTCTCTTGCCCAAGAAACATTTGAAAGGCTGAAAGTAATGTTAATATGGCTAAATACCATACCCCCCTCCTCCCCCCCTCCCCAATAGCCACCCTGTGTGTTGGGTTACAGTGAGATACAGTGACTGGCCCAAAGTCACCCAGTCAGCTTCCCTGTCTAAGGTGGGACTAGAACTCCCTGTCTCCTAATGATTGATCCAATTCACCTAGCTGGTTTTCATTCCCAAGGCGGAACTAGAACTCCCAATCTCCTGGAGACTGGCCAAAGTCAGTTTTTGTACCTAAAGCGGGACTAGCATTCCCAGTCTCCTGGTGATTGGTCTAAAGTCACCAAGCTAGGTTTTCATGCGTCAGGCAGGACTAGAACTCCAAGTCTCCTAGTTTCTAGGCCAGCGGCTTAACCACTTAACATTCACCCATCTTTTTAAAAATGGGGGGGGTGAGAGCCAGTGTGTCAGATCAAAGTTTCCATTCAATGTCCTGAGGGGGTCTTCTTCCCACACTCCACAGAGGCATAATCAAATTTGCAAACCTCCCTCTGTCCTTCCACCCCGCCTTGCAAACTTGGGTGAGCGAAACAATGCAAATTCGCACTCTACGCTTTACTACCGGAAACGAAATATAACCCAACCTACATGCATGACGCACAACTACACCCAAATCACAGAGATTTAATTCAGGCCTTGCTGTCAACTAATCGAGAGATATTTTTTTTCCCCATTCAGGATGGCTGTTAACACAAGCAACAGCCCTCCGTTGAGGCAGACGGTGAAACCGAGCAAAAAATTAAAAATAAAGAAAGCAAGGAGCTGCTGCTATTTAACATGAGTAGGTGGGGAATGAATTAACATTCTTTGACATGTTTGTTTTCTATTTATAATGCACTCTTTGTGGTGAGCCTTCATGGCTCCGCCAAACCGTTCTGGTCTGTATTTATCTGATAGTTCGACCGTATTAACGGTACTTTTGGCATATCAAATGCTTCCTGGGCAAAAGGAACAATTGGAAAACAGAACTCAGCATCTGTGGAATCGATACAGAGCAGGGGGAGGGAGAAAATATGAGAATGAAAAGATAATAAAGCTTAAGGGATTAGCCACCCCCTTCTTCATCTTACCCCCTTTCTGCAATGCAACCGGACAGACACGGACTTCAGAGGATATTTAGAACTGCAGAAAAAACAATGGCTGCCAACCTGCCTTCCATTGAGGACCTGTACACTGCACAAGTCAAAAAGAGGGCCGTGAAAATATCTACACACCCCTCATATCTTGGACATAAATTGTTTCAACTTCTACCCTAAAAACGACGTTATAGAGCACTGCACACCAAGACAAGTAGACACAAGAACAGTTCCCCCCCCCCCCCGAATGCCATCCCTCTGCTAAACAAATAATTCCCTCACCACTGTCAAACTATTCACTGAGGCTGCATTACTATTGCTATTAGTCTTCTCATTATTCCTATCACCCATCTCCTCCCACTTATGACTGCAGGACTTGTAACTTTGTTGCTTGTATCCTTACGATTGATACTGATTGTTTCCTAGTATGATTTGATTGCTTATTTGTACCCTATGATTATCATTAACTGTTGTACCTTATGATTCTTGACGAATGCATCTTGTCTTTTTATGTACACTGAGAGCATCTGCACCAAAGACAAATTCCTTGTGTGTCCAATCACACTTGGCCAATAAAGAATTCTATTCTATTCTTCTCCTATTCTATTCTAATTTCTATTCTATTCTTCTCCTATTCTATTTTATTCTAATTTCTATTCTATTCTTCTCCTATTCTATTCTAATTTCTATTCTAATTATTCTTTTCCTATTTTATTCTATTCTAATTTCTATTCTATTCTTCTCCTATTCTATTCTACTCTAATTTCTATTCTATTCTATTCTAATTTCTATTCTAATTTCTATTCTATTCTATTCTTTTCCTATTCTATTTTATTCTAATTTCTATTCTATTCTTCTCTTATTTTATTCTATTCTATTCTAATTTCTATTCTATTCTAATTATTCTTTTCCTATTCTATTCTATTCTAATTTCTATTCTATTCTTTTCCTATTCTATTCTACTCCATTCTTTTCCTATTCTATTCTATTCCCACTCTTCATTCTATTCCTATTCCTCTTCTCTTCTCTTCTTTCCAACTGCCCTGGGAGCCGAGAGCAGTCTTCCCATCCCTGCTCGATGTCTGGCAGGTGTCCCCAAGGAGACCTTTTTCCAAAACAAAAAGGCGAAACCAAAATAGCTGATTTCATCCAGAGACCTTCAGAGGCAGGGCAAAAAGGTTCCTTAAATCTCTTTCTTCTTGTACAAAGAGCTGATGGAACCCTTCCAGCCTCTGAAGGTTTGGTACACGGCGAGGAAGCAACTGAGGACGCCGGGAGGACTTCAAGGGGGCACTTCACCCAGGCTTTAAGCAACACACAAAAAGCAGCGAAATGGACTTTCTTGGGTTCTTCAGACTGGCAAGGATGGACCAACATGCTTTTTAATTTAAAAATGCATGATTTCTTTTACTGAAGAAATGTTTGACAAGATAAAAACAGCGCAAGGGTGAGGAGGAAACAAAATAAGAAAGAATTGGGGATGTGGAAAGGGGGAAAAGGGATAGGATAAGGAGGAGGAAGGGAGGGGGAGGGGGAAGGAAAAGAAGAGG